>NW_006291965.1:1298787-1309167 GCF_000327345.1 Myotis davidii
TATTTAAAAAGGAAAAACAATGCAAATGTCTATTAGTAAGGAAGTAGACAAGTGGCAATACATCCACATCAATGGAGCTATTTAGCATTTTTAAAAAGATGGATCAATACACTAACACTTTAAGGAGTAGTACAGCATATTGATAAGCAAATGGAGCAAGATGCAAAAACATACAACCATACATAAGATGATTCAGTTATTTTAAAACATATAAAAATAACTATTTATATCTAAAAAGGGACAATACACTGTAAATACATATATTAGAGGCTCAGTGCACCCAGTGGTGTCCTTTGGCCTGGCCTGCACCCTCTCGCAATCCAGGACCCCTCAGGGGATGTTGGATAGCCTGTTTGGGCCCGATCCCTGCAGGTCTGATCCAGACAGAAGGGAGCCCAATCCTGTGTGTTGAGTATCTGTCCCTTGGTGGTCAGTGAGAGTCATAGCGACCAGTCAACCAGTCGCTTAGGCTTTTATAGATATATAGGTATATAGATATATAGATACATAAATATAGAGATATATATTTAGTGTTCTTTCTATGTTCCCTTTATAAACATAAAGAAAAAATAATTCTGATGATACAAACTAAACTGATAAAAATACATGTCATGAGTGTTGGAGTGGGCAAGGAAAACTTTTATGTTACAGAATATTCTGGAGAACATTCTTTAAGAAATTTCTTGTTTTTTGAACTATATTTAATGTTAAGAAATTATAGAGTTATCACTTTGTTCAAAATGTTGTACCCTTTGTAGGTTGAAATTTACAACACCCTACTCAAACCAGCTTAAGTAAAACAGGGAATATTTGGTTCCCAGATTGGGAAATCCAAGTTGGTGTTATTGGCTTTGGATAGACTAGCTCTAGGGTCTCAAGCAATGTTGTCATGTTTCTCTATGTCTTCCAGTTCTGCTTGCTCCTACTCAGCTTTGTACTCATGCAGAATTTCTCTTTGTGGTATCAAGATAACATCCAGGCATATATCATACTGGTTTAGTTAACTCAGCAAACAGTAGCCTTTTCCTATAGATTTAGAAGAAAAATTCACGATGAACTCTGATTGGCTTAGTTTGGGTCACATGTTTATTCCAGAACCAATCACTGTGGCCAGAGTCTGGAGCAATCAACTGAGTCATATGATTGGTGTGAGAATAACTCAACAGGAAAGATGGAACTGATTGCTCTTAGGGAAGAATGTTTCTGTTTCCAGAAGAATGGGGAAGGAGGATACATTCAAGCCAAGGCAAAACAACTGATCTCTACTACTGCTATTTAAGGTTTACCCTGGAGTTGAATTAAACTCCTACAACTCAATAGCAAAAACAAAACAAAACAAAACTTATAACTCAATTGAAAAACAGGTTAAATAATTGTCAGACATTTTTCCAGAGAATACATACAAATAGCCAATAGTATGTGAAAAGGTGTTTGACATCACTCATCATTAGAGAAATGCATGCAGATCAAAACTCCAAAGAGATAACACCTCACACCTATTAAGAGGACTATAATTTTTTTTTTTAAGAACAGTAAGTGTTGGTGAGGACGTGGAGAAATTGGAACCCTTGTGTACCTGGTATGCATGCAAAATGGTGTATCCATTATGGAAAACTATGGAAATTCCTCAAAAAATTAAAAATAGAATTACGATAAGATCCAACAATTCCACTTGTGGGTATTCCAAAGAATGGAAATTGGCATCCTAAAGAGAACTTGAATGTGCGTTGTAGCACCGTTTCTAATAGGCACTGTTTCTAATAGGTGAAAATGTGCATCAAACAACGAATGACTAAAGAAAATATGGTATATGCATACAATGGAATATTATTCAGCCTTTAAAAAGTCCTGCAATATGCAAAGACATGGATAAATAAGATAGTCACAGAAGGACACATACTGCATAATTTTATTTATATGAGGTATTCATAGAAACAGTAGAATGGTGGTTGCCACGGAGTTGGCTTGGGTAAGGAGGATATGGGAAGATGTGGTCAAATGGTACAACTCCAGTTAGTGTAAGTTCTGGCAATCTACTGCACAGCATGGTAACTATAGTGAACTCTATTGCACACTTGAAAGTTGTTAAGACAGTAGATCTTAAGTATTCTCAACACGCACACACACACAAAATAATTATATGAGGTGATGGATGCATTAACTAACTTTACTGTGGTAATCATTTTTCTGATCATCAGGTTGTACACCTTAAACTTATACAATGTTATATGCCAATTATTTCTCAAAGCTACAGGGGAGTGGGGGGGTGAAGGGGCATCTGAGGACATGTCTAGAGAATAGATTATTTCTCAAAGCTGCAGGGGAGTGGGGGGGGCGTGAAGGGGCATCTGAGGACATGTCTAGAGAATAAAATATGATTTGATAACATTTTCTTTTACTCTGTCAAATACATAAATAAAAGAAAAATTTACTAGTTCATTTTGTCTGGAAGTGAAGAATTGACCTAAATAACAGACATATGCCTAAAAGAATAAATGTACACCTTATTTAACATCATCAAGTACTCAGACTCTGCCTTTATGAAGTACCATGTTATTAGGCAGACTTGTAAGTTCTTTGGAATTCTTCACCAAACTTAATAAACTGAAAATATAATTTAGTTTGAGGGGGGATTAAAATGCTTAATTTTGTACTTTGGGATTCTCCTTGATTCTCACATGTTATTCTAATTGATTTGTAAGTGTTTCCTTTGCTGAAAGAAAATTTTAGATTCTACTGGAAAACATCTGAAATTTATATTCCACATTTTAAGACATTTCTTTCAATGCTTTTTTAGTGTACAGGTGATTAGAATACTATATTAACAGTGTACTTTTCCTTTTTGATTATACAAAAGAAGAATCAAGATTCTACATAAGAAAATAGACTGAAATGCCTGTTTGGTCCGTTTTTTCATATTATCCTTGATTTCTTCTTTCAGAAATTCAGTTTATTCCTGCAGGGTACCTCTGGGCTTCATACGAGTTTACTGGGACTTTCAGATTACTCTGAATAAGCACAACCCAATGGCATGGTATTTTCTGCTTTCTCACCTGCAGAGTATTCCTGACTCTGTTCTCAAAGTTCCATATCTAAAGGAATGTGCACCTGTTACTAAAGAAAGGAAAGAGCAGCAGCCGCCTTTACTCAAATACTCACATTCACTTTCTCCTATTGTTATTCTCCTCTGTTCTCTATTAGCTCAAGGGAAGTTACCCTATCGCACTTCCAATGGAGCTCCATCCAGTATCTAAGGAGGCATTGTACACTTTCTCTTATTTTCATGTCCTTTTTTACTTCACAATCGTCTGAAGGGCATGTGATCCTTGACTCTTTGCTCTTCTTTATAATCATGATAAAGAATACTTTTTATAGTTCCTCTAAGAATAATATTAAAATCATTTTATAATTTGTGATTTGTTGTGAAGTTTTTTTGTTGGACTATTAACTAATGGCTATTTATGGAAACGGTTTTATCTTGTTATAATTTTAAAAAATAATTTACATATTTTTGGTGACATAGCTATTTGAAACTCAAAAATATAAACCTGGGTTGCCATGGATATGTACATGCAGAAGCTTACTTATTTTATCAATTTATTACAAAATTATTTTTAGTGTGTGATGTAGTTTAACCAAAAACACTGATGTTGCAATTGAGGTTCATTTTCTTTTTCATTAAGGTTATTTTATTAAGCATATTGCTCTTTAATTGTGTTGTGTGTTTTTTATAATTTTTCCCCTCTAAAGACATTTTATTGCCAAAAGGCACAATTTAACAGTGTCAAAATGACTGATCAGCACTCTAGGTTGACTTTTGCTGTTCTTCCTTTCTCTTGCTGATATGTCAAGTAAGGTTTATATATAACCCTCAGAATAATGCTTATTATAATCCGTTAGACCATCTCACTAGGGAGCTCATAGAATTCTGATTGACCCAGAGGGGAGAAAGGAAAAGGTCCTAAAATATCACTGTGCTCTGCCTATTTTAAAGATACCATAACAATTATTAAGTACAGACTAGTGGCAAAATGAAACTGAGTGATATCCAAGAAGGAAGGTGAATGAGAATGGATGGAGGGGTGGGTGGAACCAGACGCAGGTCAAGTTGTCCATGATCAGAGGGTTGGATGAAAGGATTAGAAAAAGATTTGGTTTTGTCTTTGAATAGGCCAATGTTGGGTAAGACTGAAGTTAACAGAAAGTACTTCTTCTTCTGGGTACACAGGATCAAACCTGAATAATAAGAAGTTTAAAAATCATGAACTTTATGAAATTTAGAACTTTTCCTATTCATTTTTGTACTTTTTCCTTTTTTTAGAGTGGCCATAAAATAAGGGATATTTTTTGAAACTAAACAGAGAAAACATGCATTAGAGAACTGACCATTGTGGGGAAAAAAAGTTGTTTAGAATATACATATTTAAAGGCAGCTCTATTAACTACTGTAATAGCTAATGAGACAAAGTTCTGGTAGAAAAATATAAAACTGCTTTGAAGACTCTACTATTTATATAAAGTAACAGAATCTGACTGCATGAAAAATGCCTCTTCACATAGGTAGAAGAAACAACTTTAATATAAATTGCCAGACAAGCTCCTTGTTTTATAAATTGTCAGTGAAAATTAAATCTGAGGATGTTTTCTTTGTTACAGTTAACATGCTCAAATTAGTTTGGTTTATGCTTTTTGATAATATGATTTCAATATTAAAATTCAAATGTAAGATTTGATCTCAGGCTAAATTACATAGACACAGTGAGCAGAATAATGGAAAAGTCATAGGTAGCACAGCAACTTAAACATATTAGAAATCCGATATATGTTAGTTGGAGCTGCTATTGCTGAATGAATTTTCAAACATCATTCCCTAGGTTTTTGGTTTTATGAATTTGACAGCAACATTAAAATGTCAGCACAAACCACTCCACTATTTAGATGTCTAAATAGTTTAAGAGTCTCAGACAGGGATGGTTACTTGGCATAAGCAACTATAGTAATTTTTGCACACTGTGTTTCTTTAGGGAAATGAGCTAAGAGGCAGCTTAGTGAATGCTAAATTTTTACAAAAGAACCACAAGCTGACCCAATGGCATTGACTAAGTAGATGCAGGTGGACTGCTAGGCTAGAGAAGAAAGAACTTAGAGTGTAGTGGGGAGGTAGGCATGCGATGTGATCATTTCTGTAATGGAAGGATGTCATATGACAGAGCCGGAGAGTCAAGGGAGGCTGCACAAGGATGATGTAACACTTGAGTTAGTCCAGAGGATGATCCTTAGTCTAAGTAGACTGGGAGAAGGGCATATTGGGGGTGTAGCAGACCCACTTATATCTCTTCAGCCTATTTGAATGCACATTGGCCCAACTTACAACTCCTCACATGGGCATCTCTTTGCTTGAGAACTTCCTCTGGTGCAGGCTGAAGTGCTGGCGATAGCACCTCTCCTCTTAGTAGCCCTCAACCAGTGACTGGCAGGAGTTGGTGTACAAATTCCCTGGCTCTGTCTGCCTTCAGATAACTCTGGGGAACCAGGCACTGTGAAGCTCCAGGTGTTCACTGTAGTAGCTTAATAATGTCTTCTGCATTGTCTTTCCCCTTCCAGTCTCATTTCTGCTTTTCTTCCGTGTTTCCTGGGAGAGTTACCAGACAGACTGCACTCAAATTCTTGTTTCCAGGTTTGTTTAGGGGGAACCCAGCCTCAGAAATTTAAGACATTTAAGCTATTTCAGATGAGTGGCTACCGTGTGCAAAGGCATTTTGGAGATGCCCTGTGAAGAAATTACCCAGTCAAGCCCCTCTCTTGAGAAATAGGAACACAGAGCTCCAGAGGGATTGATACCTAGAATGTCACAAATAGGAGACAGAATTCTGCCCGCTGGACTTTAAATTTAGTGTTCTTCATCTTAGCGTTTCAAAATTCTATATGCAACAGAGATAAAGATTATGATAGAAACACTGTAGTTTTGACAAAACCCTTTCTGCTTACTGTAGTTTTAAAGACATTTAGATATTATATACTAGTGTTTTTTATTATATTCTTCAGAGACAAGGAGCTTGGCTATGTAATAGGCCCAGTGAATGGAATTTCAGAAACAATCAAAACATAACCTATAGAGTAACGAAGTGTTAAAGATCTACTTATGGAGGAAGAAGCTTCATTTCACAGGAAATCAAAAGGCCATGCCAAAGTAATTGAGATTTTTGCGAGATGGCAAAATCTAACATAATTGCAAACACTAGTATTTGAAAATTGTAGTCAACCTATGAAATGTAATAAGAATTTATTTTATGTAGTATTATTAATTCCATTGTTCAAGACCTCAGTGATATGCTTCAAATTGTCATATTGTGCTGCAGATTCAAACAATCACATGTTATACGTGTAATACTATTAATTCAGATTATTCCAGGGTTTTGTTGAAAAATCCCCTTTAACCTAATAAATAATGCATAAAAAGAATACCTGAGTGCTAAAAATTGAGTTTTAGAAATATCTACTTTGAAATCATTAGGAAAAGAATAGAATCAGAATCAGAGGCCAAAGGACTGAGTTTACATCCACCCCCTAAATTAAAACTAAATATTCACAGTTTGTTACAATACATTTTTAATTTATTTTATATTGATGTCATTGGGATTACATGAACATTAAAATTCATCATAATAATTTCAGTATTTTGTGTTTAAATACTCAGAATATTTGTAAAATTGTGCAAGGTTATGAGAACTCAACTAGATGCTATTTTTAAAGACCTCTGAAGCTAAGAACATTAATAAGTTGTAATACTTTAATATAACTAAATTATTGAAAGTGTCAGAGTAAGAATCAGAAACTTAAGGACATACTAACAGTCTACCATTTTTAAATTTTTTGTATCATGTTTAATATACTTGATTTGGGTTTTTGTAAATATAAAAAGGTAAACATGGGATATGTATTATATTTATACTTCAACATGAATAAACACATGACAAATGAGCTGGCTGTCAGGGTCTTATCTGCCTACTTTTGAATATAGAAACTAATTAAATTTGAACGTGATATAGTCTAGCTCAGGTGCACCCTCTCTGAACCCCCAAGATGCCCCCTGAAAAGACAGAGCCAGTTGCTTTATTTCTCTGAAAAACCATAGTTGGTTTATATTCATCTTATTTTGCTCCTCACTATAATGTAGTTATACAATATATTACTATACAATATTTCCCTGTATTGGTACATGTATGACTCAACTGCTAAGTAGCAAGTTTTACCCTTGCTGCTTATCTCAGGGTGTGGCACATAGTAGAAGCTAAGTAAATGAGTGGATAGGATGAATGGATAAATGAACGAAGAGATATGTTTAGAGCAGTCATTGAGGAAAGTTTTATGTCTCTTGGCTTGAGAGGTTCTGTGACATTTAAATATTTTCAAACATTATTATACACCTTCCCAAACTTAGGGAGATGTCAGGATGCTATATGAGGGAGGGCAGGAGAATAGAAGGGGTTGAATTGCGACAAATTAAGAGAATAAAGAAGGAAAGGGAAGTAACTTTACTTTTAAAAACCATACCATTTCTTTTGACAATAAAAGACTATGTAGAATAGGGATTAAGACACTGGAGAGCCCCAACTGGTTTGGCTCAGTGGATAGAGCGTTGGCCTGCAGACTGAAGGTTCCCAGGTTTGATTCTGGTCAAGGGCATGTACCTTGGTTGCAGGCACATTACCAATAGGGGGTGTGCAGGAGGCAGCTGATCGCTATTTCTCTCTCATCGATGATTCTAACTCTCTATCCCTTTCCTTTCCTCTCGGTAAAAAAAATCAATAAAATATATTTTTTAAAAAAAGACACTGGAGACAAAGTGCTCCGGTGGAAATTCTGTCTCTGTCCCAGCCTAGCTCTGTGACCTTGAGCAGGTTAGCTTTTCTGTCCTTCAATTTCTTCATCCATAATTTGCTTCATATGACTGTTTTCATCCTAAAGCATAAGGGTAAAAGTAACAGAAAACCTATTAGCTGCTTAAATAATAAAGGCATTTGATTATCTTGTATAACTAGAAGTCTTGGAGGTAGTAGATTCTAGATTGGTTCAACAGCTTAATATGAGACCATGGAGCTACCTTGTCTTTCTTCTTTTGGTCTCTCACTCATGTTTCATGATGATTACTAAAGCCCCAGGCTTCCCCTTCTCAAATGACAGCATCACCAAGGTAGAGAACAATTGGAGAGATGCTAAGTGACTTGGTTTTTTTTCTCACTTTTCAGGAAGGAAAGTCTTTGCCCAAACCCTCACATCATTTTGTTCCCTTATTGACTTAGAAAACAAACATCTTATTGTTAGCCTTTCTCGCAGAAGGACAACTAAGAAAGAGGCTAATAATGGCAGTTGTGTAGCCAGCCAAGAGTATATGCCACTATTGTTAAAAGGATTTACTACTTTGCATCATGCCTAGCACAGATTTGATATTATTATCAAACTAGAGTCTTGGTGCACAAAATTTGTGCACTGGGTGGTGGTGGGGGGATGCCCCTCAGCCCAGCCTGCACCCTCTCCAATCTGGGACGCCTTGGGGGATGTCCGACTGCCCATTTAGGCCTGATCCCTGTGGCAGTTGGACATCCCTCTCACAATCCGAGACTGCTAGCTCCCAACCACTTGCCTGCTTGCCTGCCTGATTGCCCCTAACTGCTTCTGCCTGCCAGCCTGATCACCGCCTAACCACTCCCCTACCAGCCTGATCGATGCCTAACTGCTACAATGCCAGTCCGATTGCCCCAACTGCCCTCCCCTGCCAGCCTGGTTGGCCCCAACTGCCCTTCCTGCTGGCCTGGTCCCCCCCAAAAGCCCTCCCCTGCCATGCTGGTCATGCCTAACTGCCCTCCCCTGCTGGCCTGATCACCCACAACTGCCCTATTATTTTTAAGTGAAGCAAACAAACTGAAAAAATAAAAAAGAGAGAGTACTTGGTAATGCTGATTTTCAGTTAGAAGCCCAGCTAAATACTAAAAGAATCATTTGGAGGACAGTTTTTTAATTTAATTGAAAAAAAAATCAGTGTTAGGGTCAATTAACATATTTCCTCTTTATTAGATAGGATACTTATTATTTGACAACTATTACTTATTATAACTGCTCTGTGCCGCACTGAAAAGAGTAATCCAATATAAATTAAGGCTTTCCATGGTAAAATATACTTCCTACCACTTACAATTATTTTATAAATCATTTGCAAACTCAGTCATTGATATTATTATCCTTTTAATATTATCTCCACCCTCACCCTTTCTTTATCCCACCTCCACTCTATTTTGGTGCAAATTGCCAACTATGCTAAGGCATTTGTTTTTCTTTTCAGGTAAATAGTGGTTTTTTCTAAAATATCAATTAAGATGAATAGACATTTTTGTTTTAACTATTTATAAAACATCCTCTGGAATTAAAGTTAAATTTTACCTTATAGCTTCACAACTTATAAAATTTTCATTTTAGAAAACCTTTTGAGATAATACCCAGCCACACAGACATTTCTATGTATGTGGACAATATAGCTAATGGGAAAATTCATTTAGTGTGTTGTTCCCATCAATTTAATCTTTGAGGACATTGCTTATTTCAGTTACAACATGAATTGTGGTGAGAGAAGACAGCATTTTGAGGAGATAAAATAGTATGTATTCCGGGAATCAAGTAAGAATGCCAAAGAGGTAAAGAAAACAAACAAAATGAAAAGTAAATTCTAAAGGAAGAGAGAGAAGGATGAAAGTAAAATCTACTTCCAAGTTTGTTATGCTAGTAAATTAAAAGACCCCCCTTTAAGTGTATTAATCACAAAACTATATTATACGAGTTATATACTAGTATAATTTGCAAAGTCAGGAGTCTTGAGCAATAGTATTTTTCATGTTTATAAATGGAAAAAATCACATTTTTAAAATCTTTATTTTAATTTATATATATATTGGAGCTAACAGAAATATACATGACTTTTTGCAGTGTATGCCATCATAACCTGAAGGGATCAGAAGACCAATTAGAGAAGGGAAGACTCTCCCCAGGGAAATCAGATGTGATTTCCGCCTAATAAATAGTTGAGATATTGGGAAATTGGGACTGTAATCCAAACCTATTATTGTGTGTGTTATAATCTGTTTTAAAATAAAAACGTCTTATTGAGCTATAATTTATATGCCATAAACTTTACCCATTTAAAGTATACAATTCATTGTTTGGTATTATTATTATTTTTTTTAAAAAAAATATATTTTATTGATTTTTTACAGAGAGGAAGGGAGAGAGACAGAGAGATAGAAACATCAATGAGAAAAAAAAATCAATCAGCTGCCGCCTCCACAACCCCCACTCCGGAGGAGCCAGCAACCAACCTACACACCCGCC
>NW_006291965.1:1309434-1312768 GCF_000327345.1 Myotis davidii
TTCGGCGGTATTATTATTTTGAAGTGAAGCAAACAAACTGAAAAAATAAAAAAGAGAGAGTACTTGGTAATGCTGATTTTCAGTTAGAAGCCCAGCTAAATACTAAAAGAATCATTTGGAGGACAGTTTTTTAATTTAATTGAAAAAAAAAATTAAAAGTAGTATTTAAGCACTGAATTGCTCTCCATTTCCTGGGTTCACGCATTCTTAGTGCATGCAAAGGGAGTACCAGCTTTTCTTCTCAGATGACTGGAGGGAAGTGTAAACAAACACAGAGGAAAAGCTGGGTGGAGAGAGATGGCATGGAGATCTTTGTTTGAAACTAGGTGTGTGAGTTTAAGAAAGGTAGTTTTGTTGGTGTGGGTCATTTTTATTTTTTCTTGATTTCTGATACTTCCTCTTTCTAAAGTGCCATTGTCTATTTCAAGTTGCAAAATTTTGTAAGCACATATTTTAAATGGTTTAATTGTAAAAATGTTACTTTCCTAAGCAAACAGACAGACAAACATACTTGAAATTTATCATCCAGCCCTGAGCTTTCCTTTTAGGATTTTGCAGAACCCTTGAATTTGTGCATATGAGTACTTCAGTGACAGATCAAAATAAAGAACTGTTGAGGATTAAAGCTTAAAGTCATATGCTCTTCCATTCAGAAAATTAAAGGAAAGGAAGATAACCATATTTTTTCAAGAAAAATAAGATGAAAATAATTAGAATCACTAAGCCAATTTACCAAATAGACAATTACCAAATACCTATATATATAAAATCCTAATATGCAAATAGACTGAACAGCAGAACAACTGAACAACCGGTTGCCATGACGTGTGCTGACCCAGAGGGTGCGTGGGAAACATGGCGGGCATTGGCAGCAGGTGGCTGAGCGCGGAACATGGTGGGTATCAGCTGTGGCGGGATAGTAGAGCAGGTGAGTGGGGGCGCCAGACCAAGGAGGGGCAACAGTCGCTGTCATCAGGGCAAGCCTCTGGTGTTACTGAAAATTCTTTGCTCCCATGTGACGTTGTCCCACTGGGCACTCACACCCTCTGCCTGCCGCTCCTGGCGCTGGCCCTGATAGCTTGGCACCATCAGCAGGTGCGAGTGGTGGCTGCTGGCCCTGATAGGCCCTCAGGGCTTCTCCACCTTCCCCTGCTCCTGAGGGGCGATTGGGGCAGCAGCCCCTGCTTGCACCTGCTGCCTGCGCCCAGCATCGGCCCTGATTGCTAGTCGCTGTCAGCGGGTGCAAGCAGTGGCTGCTGGCCCTGATCGCCCCTGAGGGCTTCTCCACCTCCCCCTGCTCCTGAGGGGCAATTGGGGCAGCAAATGCCGCTCGCACCTGCTGCTGGCACCGGCCCCAATCACTCCATGTCATCAGCAGGTTCGAGCGGGACCAGCACCACAATGCATGGGAGCGGTGGTGGCAGGAGCAGGGCTGCTGGCAGAGGAGACCAGGGGCTGCAGCAGGTGGGGCTGGGCGAGGGCGCAGAGGATGGGCTGAGACCCTCCCCTGTGCCTACCACAGCCTGGTGGCCCACAGTTCCTTTCAAGGTGCATGAATTCATGCACTGGGCCCCTAGTATTGCCTATAATCTCACTAATGAATCTTCAGAAAGCAGTTATCATTTCTTCATGTTAACTATGTTATGCTTTGACAAACTTGTCTTAAGTGCTTAAGCATTTAAGGTAATCTGTTCACTTGGTATTAGATTATGAGATCATTTTTGGATATTGGTTCTTTCTACAGAGGAGAAGCTATATCAAGCATAATAAATTTTTTAGTTAGTGTGGAGCATAAAATGATGGCACTTAATCTATTTCTTTGAAGTAATACAGGGGTTCTCAACCTCTGGGTCATGACCCCTTTGGGGGTCGAATGAACCTTTCACAGGGTTCGCCTAAGACCATCGGAAAACACATATATAATTTCATATTGTTTTTGTAATTAATCACTATGCTTTAATTATGTTCAATTTGTAACAATGAAATTGGGGGTCACCACAACATGAGGAACTGTATTAAAGGGTCGCGGCATTAGGAAGGTTGAGAACCACTGAAGTAATATCTTTTTCTTCTTCGACTCCTTTGTGTACATTTCAATATATTTTTTTAGTTTTAAGAAAAAGCCATAATTTAAAAAATAACTTTTGCATTATTAAGCACATGCTTGGAGCATTATATTAACTTCAACTCTACAAGGTAATTTTACCTTTGGATCTAGAGGTTGACAAAATATTTCATATCAACCACTAAAAAAATAATTAGTATTTATTTTCTATAATTGACAAGGTTTGCTTTCTTCCTCTAGTCTTGCCCCATCTCTGCACAGATATGAGAGTCATTTTCTAAAACACAGTCCTGATCACATTTACTCCCACATTTAAAAACCTCAGTGATCTCTCCCACCCCATCCAATTTAATGATGCAGTTCAAGCATCAGAGTTCAAACTCACCGTCTACCCTCAAGCAAAACTATTTCCTGTCTGTGAAAGGTACCATGGGCCTCACAGTTCTTTGCCTTTACAAGGGCTGTTCTTACTGTTTAGAATGCCCTTCTCTCATTTCCATGGTGAAATTGACTAAACTCTTGTGCTTCCAGAAGTAGCTCAGGAATTGCATGTCTCCCTATGCCCCAGATGGGAAGGCCACTCCCTGATGCTTCCTGAACTGTGCTTCCATTAGCATTCTGTGCGTAGCCCTGAAACTTGAAAATTAAACTGAAATGCGTTTCTTTCCTCTGGGCAGGATGCAGAGGTGATTTCCCGGGTTCTTGTCCAGGTGTATTTGAAGAATGAGGCCATGGGCAAAAGGTAGTACAGGAAAAGGTGGAAATTTATTGGGAATCAAGCACAGACTCCCATGTGGGGAGGGGTAGAGAGTCCCACTAAGCCCCTCTTTCCTAAGGTTTATCAAGGCTGCATTTCTTTGTGTCCTGATATCCCCTCTGAGTGGTCACTATAGCAGCTTCAGAACTCAAACCCCATGTGGAGTCCCCCTCCACTTCTCCCTTTTGTTTTTTTACTCCCTGTGGCTTTCGCCTTTATTCTGTGAATGGGTGACAATTCCCAGGTCCCTTATTCTGTGAATGTATGCCTTCTGGCAGCTCCCAGCTTTACAGCCCTGCAGTTCCATGCCCCCCCACCCCCCATGGACTCCTAATTCATAAAACTGTTTTACCCCTAAAAACGCCTTCCATCTCCTTCCAGACCTAGATTTAGGAGCAAACCTGGGAGTATCTACCTGGTCCCCATTTCATAATGGGCATTTTAATTCCCTTAGACATACCATACATACTACCACTGGAAATGTTCTAAAGAGGAGGATATTAAATTTATTA
>NW_006291965.1:1313394-1326282 GCF_000327345.1 Myotis davidii
CACATTTGGCTACTGAGAAAAGCAAACATCTCTAAAATTTGCTGATGTTTTTTCTTTTGCTAGAAGATAAGCAAATGCTCGGGTACATCTGGCCCCAGTGTTTCACAGCATAAACTCCTGTGGCATGCACAAATTCTCCACAGATGTGATCCCACATGGCTCTAGGTGAGTTAGCCTAGTAGACTGTCCTGTTATCTGGAAACCTTTAGTAAATATGAGGCAATATTCACTATTCACTTTCTATTCAAAATAGGTAATGCTACAAATGCTTTATTTGTGGCACACTGGAAACAGATGCTAGCCATCTAGGGAGGAATTGGTCTTAAAATCTAAAGTGTTAGTTTTGTAAAGAACTCAACAGAGCATCAACGTTACTCTCATTACATCATTACCCAGAGGACCAGAGGAGTGAGGGACCCTGACATAGAGAAGAATCCAGACGCCTGGGCTCCTATACTGCTCGCATTCTACATAAACATGTCTCAATGGCTTCTTACCACTCTTCTCTCTGCCCTTTCATCAGAACTGAAGGTAACAGATGGCAGGACTTGTGTAATGAGGGGACTAGGAAACTGAAGAGTGATTGAGAATTTGCTGTCCCATGTATGGGCAAGATGACAACAAAAGATGCGTTTAGGAGTCCAAAAGTAGTTTTTGGCTCTAGGTGAATGCTTGAGGAATCACTAACATAACTCAAGGGTACTGAAAGTGATCATAATTGAAAATTCCAGAATTTGTGGATTTAGGTATGTTCTACAACGCTGTATTTATGGTAAAAGTGCCTTTTGTTGACTTCTTTGTATGTTTGCCTGTTGCCCATTTTTCCTGTTGTGAGGGTTTAGTGAGTTTTCAAATTGGATTTTCCCCTTATTCGTTTGGTACCAGGTTGTCAGCTCTAAAAACAGAAATTCTCTGGTTTTTGGCCACCAGTCCAGAGTGCTCAGTTCAAGGTATTGGCTCTGATCTTCAAAGTCTTTGGTAGCCTAGATCCTGGCAAACCCAGAAATCTATGTTACATTTATTCAGGATCCTGACAGTGAGATAGCATTCAATCCACTCATTGCTTCTGCCAGTCCATCCTGAGGCAGAGATTACGGCCACATTGAATGCTGCAGGGCTGCATCTATCAGAGAGGGAGCAGACAGAGATGTCAAGGCATTACGATTCTTTAGTCTATGGAGATGGTATTTGTGAAGAAGGAAAACCCTCAATAATATTTAACAAAATGAAGCAACAGGCCTCATTTAGAACAGATTGTAGATTATATCACAGAACAGACTATTCCCTTAGTCACAGTTGCAGTTTCGGGAATTTTATCACACCATTTGGATAGGCCTATAAGAAAAATGAAACAACGCATTGCTATTTGGTTAAGTATCAGTAAGAAAATTTTAGGCAAAACATTTAAATTATAATGACAGAAATTGAGAGAGGCAGACATACACAGAGACTTTCATAGATAGTAGACAAAATAGCGAGGTCATGAAGGAAGGAGAATGGATCAGAGATGATGTTAAGACCTGCTAACTGCCCATAGAACAGCTCTAAGAGTATTTATCTGAGCTTGGGTTGAGGATGGCCTTTCTTAGCATAACATCTACATTGAGAGCTACAAAGGAAATGGCTGCTAGATGTGAATGTATAAATATTTTTAAATTTTTATAAGTAACATAAGTTTTGTACAAGTAAAAAGTTTCTTATAAGAACATAAACAAAATTAAAAGACAAGTGGAAAACTAAAAATACTAGCAACTCATGACAATTGATTAATGTCCTAAGTATAAAAGAGCTATTATGAAATAATAAGAAAATAAAATTTGAATGGGAAGAAGAAGCAATTTACTAGAACAATTACAAATGGCTACAGAAAAATAGAACTTTATAAGTTGCCAAATAAATATGTTTATTTTTCTGTGATCAATTTGGCAAAAAAATAATTTAAATTGATGATATGCCAGGTTTTGTCAATGATTCAGAAATAGGGACATTTTCATATATTGCTGAGGGGCATGTAAAATGGTACAACATTGCTGGATAGCAATTTGGAAATAACTATCAAGAGCCTGAAAAAACATTCATGACTCATGAACCAATGATCCTTCACCCTAAATTGCATCTTAAGGAAATAATCAGAAATGTGCATAAACATGTATAATCAAGTATATCCATCAAGCATTATTTATAATAGAAATAAAAGCAGGCTGATTATCTTGAAGTGAAAAAAAGTAACAGAATTCTATAAAACCATTTAATATTGTATTTTCTATGATTATTCAATAACATGGAGATCAATTCATGATATTATAACCATATTAAACTATATGTAAAGCATGATTCCTAAAATGTTGATGAAATTTTCAACTATCACATCAATAATTATTTATGGGTAATGGAATTATAGGCAATAAAAGTATAAATCTCTTATGAATTTTCAAAAATTTTTATACTGAAAATTTTGTGTATTGAAAAGTTCTTTTATAATCAGGGAAAAAATATTTTTCCAGCTTTATTACATAAAAAGTTAACTAAATTTGAGTGTGTAAAATAGAGAATATTCTGATATTCCTAAAGGCATATTCTGATATTAAGGTAATACCTTAATAAATTGCCATTATGGCAGATGTTTGAGACTGGGCCAGACTGTCATGATTGGTAAATGATTGAATTGTCTAGCATGAGTTATTCTCAGATGGAAGTTCTGATATCCATACTTTCCCCTTTTCTCCTTTTGCTTTTCTGTTCCAAGTCCATCTGTATTCAGAGCTTAGTCTCTATCAGAAGGTTAGAGTCTGAGAATGTCCTCCTTTTATTAAATTTTTGATATCTAAATAAGTAATTAGAATTTTCAAGGCAATGGAGTAGATGTTTGGGGAAACAAGAAGGCACTGGAAATTAATGTGCTCTTACCAGTTTGCAAATAGGCACCATAAGATAACTTTAAATGACTTGAAAGAAAGAATATCTAGGTCATTAACATTTATCATTCATTTATTCTACAGTCACCAAATTTTGGTTGAGTTTTCATCGTGTTCTAGATATTCTGGAGGACCTGGGATACAGTTGATAATTGCCCTACTAGAAATTACATTCAACTAGGAGATGAAGAGCTAAAATAAAAAAGCTCAACAATTTAATAGTTACAGGTTCTGATAAGTGTAAAAAGAATTCAACAAAGAGCAGTGGGTGATGAAACAGAGGTAGAAAGATTAAGGAAGGATTCTCTAGAGAGATTACACTTTAGTTGGGTGAGACCTGAAGCATGAGAAGGAGCTAATCTTGTGAAGAGCTGGCTGAAGGGGCATTAGAAGAGGGAACACCACAGGTAAATGTCACAGGAAATACAGAAATTAAAAGAAGTCAATGTGTCTAAAGCATGATGACTGGGGGCAAGTCCAGAGGTAAAGCTGGAGAGTTAGGATCAAATCCGTCACAGTATTATAGACCAAGATGAGGCATTTGGGTTTTGTCCTAACTCCATGGGGAGAACTGAATTGTTTTACTCATGGGGGTGCCTTGATCTCTTTTAATCCTGGATGTTCTCATGAAATTTAACTGATTCTTCTTTCATCTGATCTGTAGCCAGTATTTCACTTAAAAAGAATTTAAGACGTAAGGAAAAATACACACATTAAAGCTTTATCTACTTATTTTCTAAAACAATAATTTACTCAATATTTTCTTTCGGGAATCATTTCAGGTACCACAAAACAAATTTGTTCTTTCATCTCTCTACTTCTTATTGAGGAAGGCTTCCCAGGGACAACTGTGGGTTCCATGCAGTCAACCAGTTACCACACACCAGAACATGTATCACTTAGGCTCCTATGGATGGCTTTGGCTAGAGGTAGAAAAACAGCCATCAGAATCTAATTAGCTAATTTCAAAGCTATTATAAATCAAACTAGAGGTCCAAATGCATGAAATTTGTGCAAGAGTAGGCCTTCCTTCCCCCAGCTGCCAGCACCTGCTTCCTTCGCAGCCCTGGCTTCATCCGGAAGGACGGAAGGACATCAGGAAGGATGTCCAGTAGGATGTGTGGTCTAATTAGCATATAATGCTTGTATTATTATAGACTAGAAATTACATTCAACTAGGAGATGAAGAGCTAAAATAAAAAACTCAACAATTTAATAGTTACAGGTTCTGATAAGTGTAAAAAGAATTCAACAAAGAGCAGTGGGTGATGAAACAGAGGTAGAAAGATTAAGGAAGGATTCTCTAGAGAGATTACACTTTAGTTGGGTGAGACCTGAAGCATGAGAAGGAGCTAATCTTGTGAAGAGCTGGGTGAAGGGGCATTAGTGCACAAAATTCATGCGAGAATAAGCTGTCAGCACCAGCTTCCCTCGCAGCCTTGGCTTCGTCCAGAAGGTCGTCCGGAAAGACGTCCAGTCTAACTAGCATATTATGCTTTTATTATTATAGATTGCACAGATTCTTTGATACTTACTTACTGTGATAGTTATCAGGTTTTCTGGCCAAGTGTATCTTTTTGTTAGTGAAGCCTCCTGTTGCCCTAATTAACATATAGAATATGCTTTCAGTCATGAAGAATGCTACACCACAGTTTTATAAAATACCTAACTAGAGTGTCTGAAACTAATTTAATTGCATTAAAATAGATTTTGTTTTTCATTTATATATTATACAACATTATGTAATATATAAAATTACAACCAGGACTTTTGTTTTAAGATTTTTTAAAATATATTTTATTGATTTTTTACAGAGAGGAAAGGAGAGAGATAGTTAGAAACATCGATGAGAGAGAAACATCGATCAGCAGCCTCCTGCACATCTCCTATTGGGGATGTGCCCGCAACCCAGGTACATGCCCCTGACCAGAATCGAACCCAGGACCTTTCAGTCTGCAGGCCGATGCTCCATCCACCGAGCCAAACCGGTTTTGGCAACAACCAGGACTTTAATTAAAACCAGGACTCTGAAACTTACCGTGTGAATGTGGGCAAGTATTTAATATTTCTGTGACTCAGTTTCCTCATCTAAAAAATGCAGTGGGGTTAAAATTAGCATAGTAGTAAGAATTAAATGAGTATATATAACTTACCACATATATGTATATGTGTGTGTGTGTGTGTGTGTGTGTGTGTATATATATATATATATATATATATATCTTTATATATTATCACTGTTATATATATACATTTGCAAGAATTATTTGAGTTCGTCAGAAACAATTACTTTTGTACTTAATAAATACAGTGTCTCAGGCATTGTGCTATATGTTGGGTATACCAAATGAGTAAGGAAAATGCTGTCTCTCCAGAGAGGCCTGAGCTTCCTGCCCAGGTCAGACTGCCCAGCCAGATGGAACTGAGTAGAGATGGAATGTGGATTCAGCAGTAAAACCATAAGAAACCCAGAACCACTGGGGGAACCACTGGTCCTTCCTCTTCTCTGTCCTTCTAATGTTAAGGTTAGATCCACTAAGTTACTTTTCCTCTTTTCAGATTGTGTTAGAGATCAGATACTATATTCCTTTTGGAAAGCCACAGGAAGCTTGTATTTTTTTTTAAATTAGCAGCAATATATTATAGTGGGTAAACACAGATTATAGAATCAGATCGACCTAGATTCAAGCCCATTTACCAGCCATGGGACCTGCAGGTTTCTTAACCTCTCTGAATCTATAATTCCCTGAAACTATTTCCTCATCTGTAATAGGAGGATAATAATGCTGCCACTTTCACAGCTTCATCGTTAGAACTAAATGAGCTATACAGCCTGGCTGGCATGGCTCAGTTGTTGAGTGTCAGCCTATCAACCAGGAGGTCACCATTTGATTCCCAGCCAGGGTTGAGGGCTTCACCCCTGGTAGGGGGTGTTCAGGAGGCAGCCAATCAATGATTCTCTCTCATCATTGATGTTTCTATCCCTCTCTCGCTCTCCATTCCTCTCTCTGAAACCATTAAAAACATATTTAAAAAATAAATAATAAAAAATAAATAAATGAACTATACACTTAAAAGACTTTAGCACATGGTAAGTGCTCAAAAATGTATCAGTCATTCTGTTAACATTATTGTAATTAGCCATTGTATTGATTTTAATGATGAAAATTCATAAAAGATATATGAATGGCCAAATGACTTAAGGTGAATTAAAACCTAGTTCTCTCTGATTTCAAAATCCATGTTGTCTGTATGGATTTTATGCCTCCTAATGAGGAAATAAAAAAAGACCAATGCCTCTCAAAAACTAAAATCATGCAATCCATGCCACTACTACTACTACTACTACTACTAATAATAATAATAATAAAAAGTTCATGGTTATTAAAGTATGATACCAGAATAAGCATTAACACATTGACAAAAATAGATAGCAAGAATGGGTTTCATTAGCTTTCTTCATTAAAATCCTCTACCGCACAGAGCTTCCGCTTTGAGAATTTTCCAGATCACAGCATGTCCCTGTTTCCCAGGTGAGCAGACCTTATGGTTCAGCCCAGGGCTCGCCATTAATGTCAGAAGCCCAGATGCACAAAGTGGGCTGTGTGGCTGGGGTAGATCTCTGCTCTCCTGGGTGGGAGTCAGATGGTATTTGGAAAGGTAAATGTGAGGCTTGAGCTTGGACTTGTGTCTAATTTGAGCATCCATTGGCCCAAAGATCTGGCTAATGCTGCACTGAAATGCTGAGCTTCCTTCCAATTCATACAATTTATTCAGGCAGTAATTGGAGATTCACGACTGAAATCATCCCTCCCAGAAGGTGTTCATTCATGAGTTCTTCAATGTGTTGGTCAGATTTATGGTTTTCATAATGTAAAATTATCTTAAATGCCTATATTTTGTGTGCACGTGTGTGTCTGTGTGCATGTGGTGTGTGTGTGTGTTGTCTAGGCTTAGAACAAAGAACTTCTACCATCTTAGAAAAATGCAAATATTAATTGGCTTAGAAAGGCACATCTCAAATTCTTAAAATTTTAACAAGCCTCTATGGACTCATTAAAATTTCAGAATCATACAAAAAAATCATCCCCTTTGTGAGTAGAGATTTTTAGAGTTTCAAAGCTTGAATGAGGATGTATTTTAGCTTTTGGCCTGTGAAAATATGTTACACATTTTTACTGTGGATGTATATTTAGGATTTCTATTTTTGGTGAAAAAAGCTGCTTATACACCAAGCATTTTGAAAAGGGAAACATTTTAGGTATTAACGTTTTAGACTCTATTAGTAAAATATATCATCCCCTCTCCACTGCAGAGAATAAAGCAGTTACGTACAGCCAGGTGCGGTTCTCTTCCCACTGCAGCTTATCCTATTCCTGGAAGGAGCCAAGAAGGAAATGAAGGTGGTTTGTTTTGCTTTGTTTTTCCTAGAGCAGCAGCTTTTGGAAGGACAGCACATATGACTTCATATTTGAAATAATAAATTACTAACGTTTTTGAGCTCTTATCACATACTGGTTCCTTTTCTAAGGGCTCTGTACATATTAGCTAATTAATTTCACAGTATTCCTTTGACATAGGTAGTATTACTATCCCCAATTTGCAGATGAGAAACCAAAGCTTAATGAGGTTAAAAAACTTCCCAATACTATATCCAGTGGTAAAGCTGGCATCTAAATGCTGGCCATTGGGCCTATGCCAGTGGTGCTAGTTGCTTTCAATCGTCACAGAAACCTTGAGGTGGACACTGTTATAGATCTTGTTTTACAACATGGAAATGGAGGCTCTGAGAGGTTGAATAACTGGTCCAGGGCTACACAGCTATTAAGAGGTGGGACTAGAGTTTGAATTTCATTTGGCTACTAAAACTACGGGGTAGAGATAATGGAGAATGCCCGGCTGGTGTGACTCAATGGTTGAGTGTCAACCTGTGAACTAGAAGATTATGGCTTCATTCCAGGTCAGGGCACATGCCCAGGTTGCTGGCTCAATCCTCAGTGTGTGTGTGTGTGTGGGGAGATAGTCGCTGTTTCTCTTTCTCTCTCTCTCTCTCTCTTTCTCTCTCTCTCCTTCCCTCCCTCCCTCTCCTTTCTACTCTCTCTAAAATCAATAAAGTTTGTTTTTTATTAAAAATATAGGGAGGCCGAAACCGGTTTGGCTCAGTGGATAGAGCGTCAGCCTGCGGACTGAAAGGTCCCACGTTCGATTCCGGTCAAGGGCATGTACCTGGGTTTGCAGGCACATCCCCAGTAGGGAGTGTGCAGGAGGCAGCTGATCGATGTTTCTCTCTCATCGATGTTTCTAACTCTCTATCTCTCTCCCTTCCTCTCTGTAAAAAAATCAATAAAATATATTTAAAAAAATAGGGAGAATAAAGCACAGAAGATCCAGTCCCTACCCATTTATTGATATATGCATGGGCTTCCCGTTAGCCAGGGCGTACCACTAACTCCTTTATGAGCCAGGGTCAAAAAAAGAAAAAGAAAAGAAAAAGAAATTGCAAGCATTTAAGTTCAGACTTCAGATACAATGAAGATCACTTTGCAGCAGGTTCTGTTCACCACAACCTTTTCGAGTGTGTGTGCGTGGGGGCGGGGTGGGGAGGAATCCTCTCTTACTTAAACGGAAGTTGAGTAAACTTCATGAAGAAAAATGGTAAAAGAAGCTAAATTACTAGTGAGTTTTCTCTTGAAGATCCCTAAAGGGATTTATGAGAAGTAAGTCAAAGGATTTAAGAGGATTAGACACTATTATATTTAAAGTGCCCCTATAACATATTATTGACTCTAGCCTTGCAGAGGGTTTTAAATAGCTACACTCCAGCATGTGCAGAAAGATTTAAGGTCCAAGGTGTCCAGTGCAGAGAAGAGGAGGTTTGAGTGGTGCTTGCTGCTTGCCCTTAGACATTTGGAGAAGCATTCTCTAGAAGATAAACTTGACTTGGAGTTTACAGGGAGGCACGTTTTGTATCAGTTTAAGGAAAGAACTTTCTGTCAGCTGAGCTGTCCGATCACAGAATGGGCTGCCTCTAAAACTCACCTGCTCTGGGTCACTGCAGGTGCTCAGTGCGGGGTGGGGGGGTCAGCAGGTGGTGAGATTACTAGGGAGAAAACAGAGTAGACTATTCTACTTCTGAGGGCTTTTCATTTAATAGAACAAGTGCTATTTGAGCTACTTAACATCATGAGTCATTTATTTGGATAATTTTAATGTGTCTTAGAATCTATAACCTATAAAAATGCCAAAAGGGGAAAAATAAGTAAAGAAAAGAAGTTATTTTATCCATTTCAAGATTTGGAAATAATTAAGAACTGTTCTTTAGGTCAATGGAATCTATAAAGAGGTTTAACATTTTTGAAAATATTGTCGAAGCATCAAATTTTTATAGCTGTATTTGAGTGTAGTTAAAGGGAAGAAACAGGGCAAGTGTGCTCTTTTTACCAAAAAAAAAAAAAAAGAGAGATAAATTGGCATAGAATTCCAAAAAGAAATTACTTTCTGATAAAAAATGGTGAATTATCCAATACAAACAAGCTAATAACTGAAACCAGCAATAAAGCAGGCAGGATGTTAATGCTGAGATTATAAAATATAGAGGCAAGGGAAGTTATGTACAAAGGCTCATCATTAGGCTGGTCCTGGTATTCCCCCTGGGATGTTTGAATACTATTCTTTTGCTCTATGCACACTACATTCATCTATGAGAGCCTCAAAATACCTGTTCAATTAATGTCTAGATACCTATGAATTCCAATGTTATAATAATAAACTGAAAAATTGCATTGGGATTTTTTTTTGAGTGTTGCGAACAGAAAACACACTTCAGTAAGAGGCTTTGGAACACTCTGAATTACCTGGTCACTGTGTCATTTACTCTCTGTTTTCTTCAGTTTCCATGGGATGCCCCTTTTATATCTAATGGGTATAAAGGAAGACAGTGTGCAGAGTGGAGCAATGCTACGCTGAGGCTGCCATGATGTTTTTAAAAAGAGGGAACATGGTTTTCAAAAGGAAGGATTGTGCAATGTCTATCCCGTGACTTCTTTTCAGCATTAAGGAAGCTCAGTCCTATCATGGTTCTTAAATTTAGCATCATTTACACAGGAAGTAAAAAGTGATGGTGATCAGCGGGAATTAGGCATGTAGCATGGGAGAGAATTAGCTTGTTCGAGGGCAGGCTTCCAAGTGCAGAGATTTGATGTGCTGGGTTTGCTATGTTTTAGGAGACTGAAAGCTAATGTGGCCGTGCCAGACTCTCAGGCCTGGTAGAATTTGTTGTGTAGGTTTCATAAATATTCACATTCCTAAAATGTGTAAGCAAGCATGTGAGGTTTATGCGATCCTAACATCTGGGGCTGGGCCTGATTCTTTCTGCTCTTCCCTCATTATCTCCTCCTTAAAACCCAGGGAGACATCATTCCAGGTGAATATATCCTTTCCTGAAAGGTGGGGGTGGGGATCCTGAAAACCCTGCTTCTTTTGATGTTTTGATAGAAAACAATTCTGGCACAACCTACTCCAATGGTAGAAGAAAAACCTCCTCTCAGGCTCTGTCATCCTTCTTTGATCTTTACCTATTTTGCAATGTAATCTCCAAGTCAGTTCCCCAGAGGTTTGTGCTCCTCTCCTCTCATTGCAGTTAGAGAGGGCTGTGAATCCTTCTACTTCCCCATTCTACAGCGTTCCTAACTACTCCCTTTGACCAAAGTTATTCCAGAAAAATTAAAGAGGCTGCAGCCCTGGGCAAACTATGGCCCGCGGGCCGAATCCGGCCCGTTTGAAATGAATAAAACTATTGAAAAAAAAAGACCGTACCCTTTTATGTAATGATGTTTACTTTGAATTTACATACCTCTCACAACTGCAATGGAAGCACACAACAGCGTTTAATAGCTTGGTAAGGCTGGAGTCCTGTAGCCTAACTTAAGTCAATGTCTTGCAATCTGATGACTACTATTCTGCAATATAGCTTGAGGAAACCCAATATAGCTTAAGGAAACTGCCCTTGGAGCCTCTCACCTTCCTCTTTCACCCCATTTATTACCGTAAACTCATGGTAACTCATAAGAAGCATTCAGGTTTAACCTGTCTTGTGTGACCTCATTACCTGGTGCTATAAGTATGCACACATATGCTTACTTATTGGAAATTATCGGTGGGTTCTGTCCTCAATATCAGCACCTACTGCCTAGAAGATAAATCATAATATTAAGGGGATTTTGTATGTGCCAGGTGCTGTTCAAGTTCTTCACTGGTATTAGCTCATTAGTCTTCACAACCACCTTAGGTGTGTGATTTTATGGTTATCTCCATATTACAAATGAGGACAGAGTAGGTGAGTAAATTTTCCAAGGCTAGGGTGAGAATTGGAATTTGAACAATGCAGCCTGTTTTCAGAATTCATAGTGTTAATTATATCAATGTCATAGCAAAGAAACACTCCAAAAGAAATGCTGAGCATGTCTTCAAGATATTTTACCTCAACGTTTACAGAAGGTTAAATATCCAGGAAATTAAGACAATGGCTTTATTACTGTGGCCCCTTTAAATTATGAAAGAAATAGGAGAGAAGAGAAAGCTTATCTTTATAGACTAGTAGACTGGTTTCAATTGTAATGTGTTTTAGGCATGTTACTAATTTCTCACGACCTCAGGCTCTTAATCAATGAAATGGGGTTATGACAATAGCATCTATTTCATAAGGTTGTTAGCAACATAAGCTTATGTAACACATTTAGAAATCCCTGCCATGTTAGCTGTTCATATTTTAAAGCTACCTTGAATCCTTTGTGGGAATAGAATGGTGACAGAAAATGAACTTACTGTGTGGGGGGTCTATTAAAGCAATATTGCTTAATAGAAAATAATCAGATGCATGAATTTTATTATACAAGGCAAGTCAAAGGTCTAGATAGATTCCACCAATGGACTAGATTTCCTACAGTGGTGTCAGTGGATCCGGAACACAGGACCGTTGTCAGGCAAATAGTGTGGTAATGCAGTATGTCAGGCATTTATTACACTCCAGTGGGGATTCACACTTTCCAAAATTCTGAATTACAGCACAGTCCCTGTGTATCGCCGCTTCCCTTGCCTCTCCCCAATTCTGCTTCAGAATGCATAGTAGTCATGAATCTGGCACTTACCAGTCTCTTCAAGTTAAATGGAAACAGAAAATCATTATAGTCATATAGAGGGAGGAAAAATAAGATGGCAGTGCTCTAAGGATGTGGGAATTCTCCTGGGCAGCAAAGGCGCAGCTGCACCCACTGAGCTCTGATGCCTGGGGGCATGTCCCAATGCAAGTGCCCAGCCCCTCAACTTCACTACTCTAACTGAAATTATGCAGTTTCTACCTTCAAATTGAAAAGTTCCCCTTTATTCTTTCACCACAGGATCTCAAGACCATCTGCGCCAACACAGCAGCTCTCTCTTAAAGCCATCCTTAGCGAATGATGGGGGTGGGTATCCACACTTAGGGGAAACTCCATCTTTTATGGAAAGCATTCCGATGGGTACCTCAAGGGTTAAACGTTTGTCGCAGAGAAGGAGTATCAAGTAGCGTTCCAGGAGGGGATAACCCCCAATTTAGAAACTGCCACCTTTAAAAGATAAGCCAAAGATACATTAGTTTACACTGCTTTCTATGAAAGGGATAACTCCCGGCTCCCAGGGCGTATTCGCCTGGCTGTCCTCTATATAATGTTTATATCAGGGCGCAGACGGTCAATCGCAGTTACTAACAACCTCAGAACACCACCGAGATCTTTGTAGTATAGATCCCTTTGACAATAACTCTGAGTTCATTCCGTCACATCAATCAAAAAGGAAAGTGTTTGATCTTATCATTCAGAGGCATCCCTTCTCCCTCCGCGTCCTAGCCCCACCCCCTGTGCCAGTTTCCAGCCCCTCCACGATGCTTTGTGCAAGAAAGTGCAAGTTCCCCATTCTGGTCCTATTGATGTTCTCTTTC
>NW_006291965.1:1326323-1334864 GCF_000327345.1 Myotis davidii
CCCCACAAACCAAAGGAGCGGAGCAAATGGCCAGGGTTCTCCCCCAATGCCTGCCCCGCGCTTACGGGGAGGAGAGCGGGCGAGGGAGCGCGCATTCTGAGCAGGCGGCTCTGACTCCGACCACAGGCTGCTTCCCCAAGGCGGCTCCTCTCCTTCCAAACCGCGCGTCCCCTCCCGGAGCAGCGGGCGGTGTGCCTCCAGCCCGCCGCATTTGGTATGCAGGAGCACGGCTGCAGGCAGAGGGGAGGTGGCTTTCTCAAGGAGCTTCAGTGGCTCGGGCAAGGCCACTTGACTAGTCTCCCAAGTTCCAGGGAGCCTCTGCCCTAATGGAATTTGCAGATGCGGAGATGACCAGGGGATGCCAGGGTCGCGGGGGACCGTTTATTTTCTAGGCATTGCTCAGGTTTGCAGTTTCCATTTCTCCTGGTGGAATTGTGAAGGGGGTCATGAATCAAACGGATGCTCCCCGACCCCTAAACTGGACCATCCGGAAGCTGTGCCACGCAGCCTTTCTCCCATCTGTCAGACTCCTGAAGGTACTGTAACTTGCTGCTTTGAATGGCTCTAATTGTGGCTTTTAGGTGTCCACACCCAACTTCGCACGTGGGCCGGGACACATATTTTGGGGAGCAGAAATGCATGCAGTCCTGCTTGACTCTGTTGCCCATGGCTGGAAGGAGGCTCTCAGTGCCCCTCAGCCCATGGTGTCAGGGAAGAGAAGGTGGTCTGAGCCACATTGGAGAATGAGATTGTGGTTTTAGAGAATGGGCTTCCTGAGTGCTCCCCCACCCCTACCAAATACCCCTAAAATAGAATTAATTAACTTCTTTGGGAAGGTGGGAGCAGCAGTGGGAGTGAAATCTTTTACTCCCCTGTGTTTGGCTCCAGGGTGTGTTTTTTCTGTCCCCAGGGAAGCCCTTTCGACCCACTTTCCCTTTAAATGGAACCTGAGAGAACAAAGGATTCTCCTCATTATTTAAAAAGTCCTGTGTCCTTAGGTGGGTGCTCAGGTAAAGACAAACAATGAACCTCATCCAATTGTGACTTTTTTTGGTGTTCTTGTTCTTTTAAAAAAACAGCATGATAATTTTAGTCTCCTAAGTGAAGTCAGTAGTGAGAAAGTATTGTTAAATATATCCTGAATGGTGCCTGGAGCTTTCTCTCTCTCTCAAGCTCCGAGTTACACAAAAGAATGGTACTACACCTGAGCTAGGACTGCTGCCATGTGTCTGCAGCTCTCCTCTGTCTGGAAGCAAATACATTAAAGATACTGAAAAGCCCTGACAACTCCATAGTAATTTACCTTCATCATCTGCCTGTGGGGAAATAAATACAAATAAATTTTAAAGGTGCAGAAAACAAATATTATTCCCCAGAAAAGAGAACGTGGTAACATTTATTTGGGAAAAGTGCTAATCTCTGGATGTCCCACAGCCATTTGAAGTTAAAAAAGGGAGGCAAAGTTCTTAGTTCTCTTTTTCATATAAACATGATATTTTGATTTAATGACCACTGGACGTTGATTCCAGTCAGCCATAATGAAAGATTAAAGAATTAGCCCTGAATAAACTGCACTTGCAAGGTGTTTTGGTGGTGGTATTGATTTTCTTTCCTGGAGCTGTGTGTTGGTTGAGTCAAGTTTGTCAAGGGCAATTAGTTCTGTATAGCTAAGTGGCTTTTCATAATGGAGTATGTATTACCCACCTTCTGAGTTTCCCTTATTCTGTTCAACACAAACTGCCCCCACTCCTGTACAAACTCCCATTATATTGTTGTCATGGTGATGGTTTGTTTCCCTAAAAGAGTATTTAGGAGGAAAAGCAGGTTTGGGGATGGGGAGTGGGAGAGAAGCTTTCTTGGATGTAATGCTTTCCTGTATTGGAACCACGTGTGTGATAGGGCATGAAAAAGAATGAGACCAGGGAACCCAGAAATAAATGAAGGTAAATTCCCCTCCAGAATCACTACTGAATCAAGGCTCTGGGGCAAAGAAGGTTTTGGCAAATCCAACTATGATTGTGAAAATTGATTCTAGCAATTTGATGTGCAATGAGAAGCATTTTTCAGTTAAAGTTAGTCATTGGCTTCACCCCAAAATAGTTTTTTTAACTTACACAATGAGCTTAACAGGTGTGTGTATATCATCCTTAATATATATTAATTAATATTGTAGTTTTTAATGGAAAATGTTATTCATCATTTACTTGTCACAAAACCAACAGAGAAGTACTTGCTTGAAGTAGATTATTTTCAGAAGACCTATCATCTTTTTTAATTGAAAGTACTGTCCATCCTATTTATCAGCAGACATTGTCAATACTACACAAATACTGTTGTTGGCATACAGCTCAATCCTACCACCCTTGGTTAACATCCTTTATTAACATGGTGCTTTATACCAACCCATTCAGTAAAGGACATTAATGAGTATTCTTCCAACTCTTTCAGTTTCCAACAGACAGGATACATTTGACTAGAGAACTTCTTTACCAAATGACATCTGGATTTTTGAAAGATCATAGCTATCCTAGGAGACTTCAGATATTGAGCATATTTCAAGATCTTAAAAAATGAAGTGATACCACCTTCTTTCAGCAACACTTAGAAAGAAATGAAAACTGCTTTTGTATATGAGTAATTGCAATGTCGACATTCTGGATATGAATGTTATATAATTTCTCCCCCCTCCCCCACTCTGGATTGTTGCTGTCTTATCTTTGCTTTGTTAGTCCCTATGCATTCTTGCCCGGCTTTTATATTTCAAGTAAAATGAAAGTTCCTGAATAATCATTTGCATCTTTTGATCAATATTTTCCCTAGTTTAGTCTAGAAGTTAAATATTTAATAACAATAATTCTTACTATTCTTCCCTTACTTTCTGCTCCCTTTCTCCCTTCACAATCTCTTATTCTAACTCCCTCACACTCCCACCCTCCCATGTTAATTTGATGGAAGGATGCTCTGTAGTCCACTGAAATCCTAACCTAACAAACCAAATTCTCCTATTCAACAGGTATATTTTCTTATCCTACCAGGCATTTTCCTAATGTGGTATGCCCTTTTCAGTGCCCTTGCTGGTCAGTAAGTGCAGTGAAATCATGATGACATGATCAGATTTAGCTAAATTCAGATCACTCACCATTTCTGACAGACTGAGCTCAAGCCAGTTTCCCTCCCTATCTTTTCCTTGAAAATGTGTGTTTCTTGGCTAACTTTGTTCAGTACCATGCCAATGTTCAGAAATGGCTTCATAATTCTGTTTCCTGTATTTCTCATTTCCTAATAGAAACAGGATACTAAAGAATCAGAAGGGGAAGGCCACTATCTGAAGCATGAATTAAACCTAATGAATGTTGGAATATACTGCATATTCCTTCTGAAACATCTCATGTGTTGTGTGGTCCATCTCTGAGCAAATTTTGAACATGCCAACCAACTCAAATTTCGAATTTGGGATCGCATTTGGAAATAAGATTTGAAAACGAATTTCTGGACAGGCACATGCTGATGATAGCCAAAGGACAGAAGCTGTTTTCTAACGGCTACATTTCAAAGGGGATTCTTTCCAAACTGTTTCTCTTTGGTTGTTTGCTTCATTCTTATGTGTTTCAAGATTTCATCTTACTATTAATCACACAAAAAGTCAAGTGTATTCCAGTGACAGCATACTCCATATTCATTATCAGATCTGCCTCTGCCATTGTTTTACTTGGGAGATTTTACTCTGGTAACTTGTGTTGAATTATAAGATTAATCTTAGGGCAGAGAGCTTTCTTTGTATCAAAGGCTTGGTGGTCTTATGAAAGGGAAGCCTTTTCAAAAATAGGTTGCACTAGGGGAAAAGAAAGCTCTGTACTCGTAGCAGATTTTGTATACACATGTTAAAACCAGTTTGTTAATGAAGACCAAAAGATCAGTATGACTTTAGTATTTTCAGAGCTTTATGCTAAGAAATAATATAATTTTGCCCACTTTGAGCAATATCAGAAGGAGATTAAAGAAATTACATTCTGGACTGTTAGGCCTAATCACAGGGTCCTAAGTCTATTGTGTTCCTAACCAGCTGTGTGACCTAGGTAAGTTACATAACCTCTCTGTAGCTTGGTGTCCTTATCTTTACAATGAAGAGTTTACATCTCGGCTTGACTTGGAACCAATGCTGTGATTCCCTGTGACGAAGGCTGCCATGCCTTGTGGGCACTGAAGAGCATGCTTTAATGGGGCTAAAAACAATTAAGCTGAATCAGATATTAAAATGGAAGAAGGACTAGAACAACCATCAGGGCTTAAATCATAGAGGGCTTTTTCAGCTAAACTAATCCATTTGACCGTTATCCTGAAAGCTCCAAGGTGCCAGTAAAGAGATTTGAACAGGGAGGTGACGTCCCAATTCACATATTAAATACAATGTTCTGGGTGTAATGTCTAGAATGGATGGGAGATGCTGGGACTGAAAGCTAAGAGATTAGACTAGAAGCCTGGAGAATTAATGAAGTCCTGGGCTAAGGCTATAGTAATGGAGGTAAAATAAAAAGGGCCTTGTTGAATTGATGGTCTGTGGTGGAAGGAAGAATATAGGACAACTTCTGAATTTCTGTTTTTGCTGTCTGATTGGATGGTGGTCCCACTGCCTGAGAATAAAGATCCTGGGAAGGAAGGACAGAGCTTCTCACTTTGTGGTTGGTTCTTTAGCAAGCTAGGAAAGGTACAGGATTTACCTATTCTAATGAGACTGAGACCAATAAGGAATATAATTCCGCATCATTGATAAGTATGAGTTCCAGTGAATGTTTGATAGCGGACCTATTTGAAGTAAATCATATACAATAAGTAATATGACTTCTAATTTTCTTAGGTTGTACTTTTGTAACTTATACCCTGCCTTCTTATGCATAGTAAACTCCCCCTATTTTGGAATCCAATCAAACAACTCAGTTTTGTTTTATTTTTTCTCTGTTCTCTCTTTTATGTCACCAAAGAAGGATTAATAAAAGTGAACTGGGTAACACAAGGGAAATAATGGGAAGAGTAGTGATCAAGTTAAGCTATCAGATCACAAATTCTGCCAAGTACTCATCTTTTCTACTTTTGTAATTCCTCAAATGGTAATCAATATCTATTATATTGTCTCTTAAGCATAGCAAGGTCCTAACAACAAAATGAATTGGATCTGCCTTCTACAGTTGAGGCCAGGAATTCCAGAAACTGATTTCCCTTTTGTGTTTTCTTAGAAAACAATTATATTGAGATTCATTTAAATTTGAGTTTTAAATGTATGACTTTCAAAATCTCCCTTACATTTATAAAATTCTGAGTCTTTACATGGCAGGTAAAATAATATCAATGAACCACATGCTAGTGAGTAGCACTTAAGTTTCTACTCTACAGCAAGAGTGGAAATACATATCTGATATATCCAGACATGCTAGTGAATGGTGGCAAGGAAAATCAGGGAATTTGGTATGACCGATTCCACTAAATGCCTTAAAGATAGGAAACTTGAAGAACAAATTCCTTTTAGGAAAATACAGTGTGTTGTTAGGCAAAATTTTAAGGGCCTGATAACAAAGAAACTTTTGTCCCTCCATCTCAGCACATCAGCCTCAGATTCCCTTTAACAAAATCTAGAAAGAAAAGAAATTGTGCCCAAACCAAAACCCAGGAGAGAGAAAATTTATCTAGTGTGTTTCAAACAGTGGCTCCGACACAGAATGCTGAACAGTGACCTTGCAACTTGCCTTTCTGTGAAATGTTCCTCAGGCAACCTGAAGGAAATTCCTAAGGCAACAAAACCCTCCCTGTCCCTCCGGAGAGCTCTGTCTTCCAATGCCCTCTATTGTGGAAGAAAGAACGGGAGTGTGTGGTCCCTGGGGAGTGAGGGAGGATGTAGCTGGGAGGTCCAAGTCCAGGGCCACTTGGCTCCGGGATGACTTGTGGAGTCACAGTAATTTGGGGCAGGGTTTGTCTCCAGGGAAAGAAATCTGCCTTCCCATGACTTCAGGCAGGACAAGAGAACTGCCTGTGCCACGGTGGCTTTTCATCTCCCCCCTCTCTGCTTCTGCGGAATAACTTCAACTGGCTCCAGCTCATCTACAGACATGTAGATCATATCCCCTTTTCATCATCTAACATATAAAGAGTTTTAAAGACCGTGGCTAACAAAAGTGTTCAGTAAATGTTTATTGAAGAATCAAGGAATGAACAATCACGTGAATGATGTATGAAATCCTAAGGATGCTTAGGAATCACTCAGGGAGCTTGTAAGCAAAGCAAACATTAAAGCCCACCCGCTGGGTGCTGACTCAGTAGGAAGGTGGTGGGCCCAGGACTTTGCATTTGGACAAGCTCTCCCAGGGATTCTGTTGTGAACAGCTCTTGAAAGCATTGAGAAAAGCTGCCATAGATTGAGCTGAGCTGGAGGGAAACTCCACTAAATGCCCTTTCGTATGCTGGCATCTGGGCAGAACAGCACATGTGTTAGTCAAGAGTGAGAGCAAAAGGTTTTAAGTAAACAGTTAATGAGTTTTCAAGATTTAATCATGAAAGGTTATTTACAGATAGAGAAATAAATTTGGCTGCCCTGTGTTGGTTTATAGATGATATAACATCATAATTTTAAGTAATGTCTGTCCATATTCTTTTTATATTTTGTTTATTTATATCTATATGTATTTTCATGATTTTTTAAATCAAGTGACATACAATATTAGATTTTTCTATCATATTGAATTTATATGGAGATATGATTGTGAACCAGAGCTTCCAAAGATAGTGTCCATGGTTAAGATTCTGCAGCATCCTATCTATGCCCCCCCCTTTTAAAAAATATTTTTATTGATTTCAGAGAGAGGAAGGGCAAGGGAGAGAGAGGGGGAAACATCAATGACAAGAGAGAATCATTGATCGGCTGCCCCCTTCCCCCCCCTCCTACTGGGGATTGAGCCTGTAACCTGGTTATATGTCCTGATCAGGAATCGAACTGTGACGTCCTGGTTCATGGGTTGATGCTCAACCACTGAGTCATACCAGCTGGGCTGCCTGTGCCCCTTTATCTAACATTCCCTATGATGGCCCTTGGGATTGCAATGCTTACTCAAGTGCATGTCCCTTAAATCCCAATGTTACATGATAGTACTAAGTAAAAAGTGGCCAGTCTTCTTGGGGGCCAAGGCCAAAGCAGCCATCACTGATGCCCACAATGAATGGGAAAGAACACTCCCATTCTTTTGTCCACAATAGAGGGCATCTGAAGACAGCTCTCTGGAGAGATAGGAGGGTGTTTGTTGCCTTAGGAAGTTCCTTAACTAAAGTTTGACATGCTTGCCCCTGTGGTTGTCAGAAATTAAGGAAGAAAGGGATCAAGAGAGAGGAGAGTAAGAGAACATCCAGGGCTTACATTTGAAGTTAAAAGTAACTTTTTAGCCCTAAAGTTTAAGCCCGGTTTGGCTTAGGGGATAGGCCTGTGGACCAAAGGGTACTGGGTTTGATTCTGGTCATGAGCATGTACCTCGGTTGAAGGCTCCTTTCTGGCTGGGGCCCTAGTCAGGGCTCGTGCAGGAGGAAACCAATTTATATGCTTCTCTCACATTGATGTTTCCCTCTGTCTTTCCTTCTCTCTTCCAGTATCTCTAAAAAACATCAATGGGAAAATATCCTTGTGTGAGAATTAAAAAAAATTAACTTTATATTTGAAAATTTTAAAAAATAATACCTAGTATTGAATATTAAATATGGAAAATTGAGCTGAACAAAAAATTTTGGCTCCTGAGCTCATAGGAAAGATATAATACCAGAACTGATGGGGTAGGGTGGGGGCAGGTATAACAAAATCCCTAGAAGGGGGACATTTAATTTTTATGTTTATCACATCAAATATATGTTCATAAGCATTTAGGAATTCTGTTCCAACCAGTGGCTCTTCTCCACTTCCATTTTCAGAGGCATGTGCTTAAGACTTGCAGTTTACGGATAGCATTGCTTCTCTTCCAAATAATTAAAAAATTTTCAAGGTTTAATTAATAGACAGATGATAGGTAGACAGATAGATATAGGAAGGTAGAGGAAGGTAGAATTTTGTTGTTTATAAATCCATTAACAGCAGCATCTTATATATTGAACTAGAGGTCCGGTGCACGAAAATTCCTGCACTCAGGGAGATCCCTCAGCCCGACCTGCGCCCACTTGCAGTATGGGAGCCCTCAAGGGATGTTCAACTGATGGCTAAGGCCCACTCCCCACGGAGAGTGGACCTAAGCCACAGTCTGGCCTCCCGCTGCAGGAGGTGACTGGCGGACCAATCAGGGGACGGAGAGGGCGGTGATTGGCCGCCCTGCCCTCGTTTGCGGCACAGCCGCCCATGCCCACGCCAGGCAACCCTGGCAGGCCTATCTGGGGACAGTGCTGGGTGGTCCCGCCCCGAATCGCCCTATTGCTGCTGCTGCTGCCCGTGGCCTCCCTCTGCCTGGAGGTGACTAGGTAGGTGATCAGGATGGTGCCAGCCCCCATCACCCCGCCAAGGCTGCCAGCCACCCCCCCCCCCCC
>NW_006291965.1:1334927-1348711 GCF_000327345.1 Myotis davidii
GCACCTTGGCTGGCCTGGAAACACCTGCTCGCTGGCCCCACCCCCCGCTGACCGGTCAGTCCGCCGTTCGGTCGATTTGCATATTACGCTTTTATTATATAGGATTGCTTTACTTGGAGGGAGATTTATCCACCAAAATGAGCTCTTAAAGGAGTGTTTTTCAAGGTGTGGTCCTACATTTTAACAGGCAACCCAGATGAGTGTTATGCATTGTATTATTTGAGAGCATCTCTTCTGAAGTGTGACACTCAGTAAAGAGACATTGGCTCATTAAAATTATGGCATGACCACATTCAGTATCCGATTTTTATTGTTAAAAATTGAGCACCCAATATCTCTTTATCAGTCTATATAGGCTCATAACGTTTCCACATCTTGAAAGTCCCCATACTCACAGAGCATTGAATTACTTCAATAATTATTTTTAAGGGACCATGCAGGAAAGCTAATTTAGGTGATAGGAATGTGTAATAGATAGATAATATCCTAGATTAGGAGAAAAGATGGCACATTAGCCTGACATGGTGATGGCTGAAGGCAGAAAAACAAACATTGCAGCAAAGAAAGAGCACTAAGTCTGTCTCCTGTCCTAATTGTTTGGCTATTGCTGAACTAAACAAGCTCCCTTACACTGTTCCTTTTCCTCGATACCGTCTCCCAATTATTAGAATCACCCATTCAACAAAGTTGCCCAACCTGGAAAACCTGGGCTAATACCATTTGCTTTGTTTGCTTTCATCCCTATGTAATTAGCCAAATAGTTCCGTCAGGATTCCTCATAAATATGTCTCTGATCCACTGCCTCTGTCTAGTCCTAGTTCCCAACATCAGTCTCTCTTTTTCTTGGGCCCCAAAACACTGCAGCTGTCTAAATTGATCCTTCCCACAGCCACCAGAATGGTTCACTGAAAATGAAAGCAAGACCAGGATGCTCTCATGCTTGACATTCTTCACTTTTCCTCCTTCTGTGGGATAAAATCTAAGCTCCCTGCTATAGTGTGTAAGACCCTCAGTGGTCTATTCTCTGCCTTCATATTTTGTTTTTCCTTTCAAGTCATGAAATTCCTTAAAGCTGGGCATTTTACGCAAGCTATTTTAACTGCCTGGAAAAATCTGAACCACAGCTGCTTCTACCTAATCCAGGGTAGATCAAAAATAGGCTTATAGTTGTTTGTATGGAAAATAACACCAATCATTGATAATGATAATAATACAAGAACGAACTCTGTGTTTCATAGACTTACGAATGTAAACCTACTTTGCCTCACTCTGCACTTCATATGTTCCCCAAATTGAAAAATGAGTTAAGGAATTGAACCAATAATTATTACTCAGTAAAAGTGATGCAGAATGAAATATGTACTCAAAGAAGAAACTATATAAGTAGGTAGCACCAGATGTCTGCTTTGAAAATATTTACTGAAAAAGATTGAAATTACCTCATCTATTGATTATGTTGGTTGAAAGGTTACTCCTTAATTTAGTGCTCTAAGAGACTTTAATATATTACCTTTAATAATGGTGTTGGCTGGGTTACACTCTGAAGTAGATAAAATACTACTAAAAGAAAAACCATACTGTTACACTTGCTGATTCTTTCTTGTTTCATCCTTTAAATATGCCTTTTGCAAATGTTTAGAGATAGCCACGTAGGCACATTCCTATTGAAGTATCTTGGCATTTCCATTTTAGGATAAATAGGACTTAGGATGTTTTTATGTTTTAGCATTAGGTTATTTTGCTGTATCAGGTGTCATGGATAGAAGTCAAATAGAAGTTTTAGTTTATTATGTCCCCATTGGGAAGAAAGTTGACCAAAGTCAAAATAAATTTCTTTTTTTAAAAAATATATTTTATTGATTTTTTACAGAGAGGAAGGGAGAGAGATAGTTAGAAACATCGATGGGAGAGAAACATTGATCAGCCGCCTCCTGCACATCTCCCACTGGGAATGTGCCCGCAACCCAGGTACATGCCCTTGCCCGGAATCGAACCTGGGACCCCTCAGTCCACAGCCCGACGCTCTATCCACTGAGCCAAACCGGTTTCGGCCAAAATAAATTTCTTATGGAAGAAGTCAGAATCACTAGAAAATTACCTTACTACATGTTGATTAAGATTTATGATAAATATGACTGGAAAAAGTAAATAATTATTTTTTGGCATAATCTCCACGTTTATTCATCTCCTTACCGGAAAAAAGAAATGAACAAAAATATTTCAAAGAATGAGCTCTCATACAGACATCCATAAAAAATATTTGCTCCAGAGTGCTAGTTCATGAATAAATGATGGCTTGAACATTTAGGATCTGATGGTTTAATTTGTAGAGTTTTACAACCCCAGCACTCTGACATTTTGAACTGAATAAATATTTGTTGTGAGGCTATCTGTCTTGTGCATTGTAGTTCATTTAGCACTATCTTTGGACTTGATCCACTAGACACCAGGAGTACCTCCCTGCCATCTCCCATTGAGATAACCAAAAATGTCTCAAGACCTTGACAAATATACTTTGGGGGGCAAAATCATCCCCAGTTGAGAACCACGGCTTTAAGCATCTCCCCTTGAAGATGTATTTTAAGAAGTGGGTAGGGAATTGGTTTTACTGGAAACCCAATACACACTTCCTGGTGATGTGTGCCTTTAGACACACTATTTTTTTATTTTACAAAAGACTGAAATTTAACATACATTTGTTCACTAAACACAGAAAGACTAAAGGATTATTTCTCATCTTATTGTCAATCATCTCTTGTAAGAAAATTGAGTGTGGCCAATTTCCCTGAAAGTGTTTGACTGTTTTATATATTATTGCTTTGTAAATTAGAGCGGAGAATATGTTTATTTCATTGACATATCAAGTGACATATTCAATTTTTACCAGTATTTTTCCTATAACTTCTATTTAGAACTATTAAAAAATAACATAATATAAATTCATTTCAATGAATAAGTGATGAAAATATTATACTTTATCAAGCTGAATTTTTTGTATGACATTACCTCATGTGAGCAAAGATTTTAAGGTAAATCCAGTAATTAGCACAAGGAGGCTATATATTTTTAATTTAAAAATTAATATAATTAAAGCTAACTTTTATTAAATTCAGCATAAGTTTAACAGAAATGATGCAAAGCAAATAAAGAAAATTCAAGATGTCTTTTGTAATAATTTGAACTTAGGGAATATGTTGTATTTATGTACAACTAATTATGTTTGTAGTTATTATAGATTGTATTAGGGTTCTCAAGAGAAACAGAACCAATAAAATGTGTTTATATACTGGTATGTACATAAATATATAAAGAGATTTATTTTAAGCAATCTGCTCAAATGAATGTGAAGGTTTGGCAAGTCTAAAATCTGATGGTGGAGATGGCAGGCTGGAGACTCAGGAAAGAAGAGGCACTTAGAGACCAAAGGTAGTCTGCTGTAGAACCAGGAGTAATCACTGTTGCAGATGAAGTCAAAGGCAGTTTCCTGGAGAATTTCTTCCTGCTCCCGTGAGAGCCAGCCTTTTCTTCTCTTGAGGCTTTCAACGGATTAGTTGAGGCTCACCCACATTGTCAAGGGCAATCTGCTTTACTCAAAGAACCACTAATTTAAAGGCAAACCTCATTCAGATACACTTGCCCAGAAATAACCAGAATATTGCTCAGCCACATAGCTGGGCACTGTGGCCTAGACAAACTGACATATGAAATTAACCATAGATCACTATTACAGTTATATGGAAATTACTGTTTTAAATGTAAGTTTGTTTGCAAATGAGAGAAATACTGTCATGCTAACTTAAATAAAAGTTTTCCTCTAAGACTGATCTTTAGGATATTCAGTAACTGGAATGGAAATACAGGCAGACACACGGATCCAGATTTCTGTTAGGGGTCCCTGGAGTCCCTTGGCTCGTCTCCTCTATATTGTTTTTCTTTGTAGACCAACTTCCTCTATTACTCTGTATTTCACTGCCACCTTCCGCAGTGTCTAGTTCTATATGATCTTGCAGTTGCATTCCTTACATCTCACCAATGTGTCTCTCCCATACTCTTCAGAAATCTCATTTAGTTGGGTTTGGTCAGATATCCCCTCTTGCCTACATAGCTAAGGTCAGGGAAATTGAATCACCAGATTAGATATGGCCACCGAGACCCATTTGTAGGTAATGTGGATGGGAGCAGATTCTTTTAGCAAGGATGTAGGCACCATGCTTCACTAATTCAATTAGCATGAGTCCCCTAGACACACAATAGCTTAATGGTTCTGGAAGCCACCCAGACCTAAAAGGTGCTGCAAGCAATCCAAAACTAAGATGTCACTCAGCAAGTGAAGATAACCAATTTGTATGCATCCTTTGCTAATATATAACAGGAGGAAATGGACTCCAACTACAGAACGTGATTTTAGGAGTACTTTAAAGACAATATTTCTGATAAGAGGCATAGAGAGCCTGAAAAAATAGTAGGTTCTCCTCCATTCAGTATGAACCCATTGAATTCAAGAGGAAATGCTTTTGGAGTTCCACTACAAGAAGGTGTGATAGGCTCCAGTATCCCCTTAAATGCCTCCTTGAGTTCCCCCACTGTTTATGGTTTCACCACCACTGAGAGGTCCTGTGAAGCTTTTTTTAAAAAATAAATCTTTATTGTTCAGATTATTACATAGGATGAATTCTTAGGCAGACTAAAGCTTTATCTGTTTAGGCAATAAATGAGGTTGCCAGTTAGTAATACAATGTCCAGTCCTCTTCAGCTAAGGATCACTTTTTTTAAGAGAAGATATGAAATGCTGTGAAGCTTTTAATGGGTTTAGTCAACTCTTCTGGCTGAATGAAACTGCACCATCCCAATTTTAAATCCCTGAGAAAAGAACGCAAAATAGCACATTGTTTAGAAGTAGTAACTTTGAAAGTAAACTGGATATGAGAAGTTTTATGATTTAAAAAAAATTAACCATGCTTAGAGGAGTTCCGTATAAGAGAGATTGTTTTAATCAGAATAATCCTGCTTCTGTCTATGTTCTTTTGAAGGGGAAAAGTTCATACATGTTAATGCTGTCAAAAAGAGTATTGTTTTATTTTTAGTTGTACAATAATGCACAAATCAAAACAGGAATATAAAATTAGCTTGTCTTCCACATTCATTTATTCATTCTTCATACGCTTATTTGTTCTACCATCATCTATTGCTATGTGTCAGAAACAGTGCACAGGTGCTAGGAATTGAAAGATGGAAAATAGTAGACCTCCAATCAAAAGGAGCTAATAATAGACTTAGGGAAACGGACAAGCAAATTAGTAATGGCATGATGGCTTGATATGTTTTAAGGTTGGTGAGCATAGATAAGGGAGACCAAAGTAGCCTGGGAGTTACTAGAAATATCTGAATGTTAAAGGTAATACCTCTGGGAAGTTGAAGTAGAAAGAATATTCCAGATATATAGAGTGGCATTTACAAAAGCAAGGAGGCACCCTGGAGAGTATAGCTCCTGGAGAAAGTCCCGCGAGGGAAGCTGTAATATCAGTGTAGAGGGAACATTGTGGTGAGCAGTGGTTAAGGAGAATGATGTGAAGCAAGGACTGTTTCTGGGTGTGGGTGTGGGTATATATATGTATGTATTATTCTCGTGTACAGCTCGTACTCAACAGTCTGCCCAGTTTAGGCTGCTCCAGTTGAAGTGTAATGCTGCCGCCTCCTCACCCTCTGCCTCAAAGCTCTGGAGATGGCACCACTGGCCCCAGCTGTGCAAGTGCAGAGGCGAACCCAGATTTAATAGTCATATAGGAATTGCTCAGCAGCTGCAGAATGCTCTATGAAGAGGGTTGCACTGTAGAAGGGATCTTCTCCCCTCCCCCGTTTTTTTTGTTCTTTTTCTTTTTTTTTATGCCTCTGGCAAACTCATTTTTCATATCCAAACAACTTTGTAAACTGCCTTATTATGGAGAAATGTTTTCTCCTGTTTTCTACATTTAAAAATGCCCTCATCTAGGGTGATAATGGCCTTATGAGAATTATAGTAAACAAAAGCTCTGGCACAAGACTTCCTTTTGCTTTGGATTGCTACAAAATGTTAGGCAAAGGGAACCCTGAGCTTACTTTTCAGTGGTCATTATGGCATATCACTGTGCCGAAGGAGTATGTGTGCATTCAGGTCTGTCCCCATTCAACTAACAAATCAACTCTAGACATCAAGGCAGTTTCTCTGGGATGGTCATCCTCCACAGTCTTGTAAAAGGCTCTGATAGGTAAACTCAAGTGAACTGTTGAACATCATCAAGAAAACTTCCTTAACCTAAGGTAGACTTACATACTATAAAATTCATGAGTTTTAACTGTAAGCTTTATTATTTTTTAAATCCTCATCTGAGGGTATGTTTATTAATTTCAGAGAGAGGATTGGAGAGCGAGAGGAAAAGAGAGAGATAAAAATAAGAGAAACATTGATCAGTTGCCCCCCATATGTGCTCTGATGGGGGATCAAATACAAAATCTGGGTTTTGCCGAAACCGGTTTGGCTCAGTGGATAGAGCGTCGGCCTGCGGACTGAAAGGTCCCAGGTTCGATTCCGGTCAAGGGCATGTACCTGGGTTGTGGGCACATCCCTGGTGGGGGATGTGCAGGAGGCGACTGATCGATGGTTCTCTTTCATCGATGTTTCTGACTCTCTATCTCTCTCCCTTCCTCTCTGTAAAAAATCAATAAAATATATTTTAAAAAAAAAATCTGGGTTTGTGCTCTGAGCAGGAATTGAACCCACCACCTTTTGGGGTATGGGTGACACTCCAACCAACTGAGCCACCAGCCAGGGCAGCTCTATGATTTTTAATAAATGTAATCACCTATGTGACCACTACATTTATCAAGACATGTTAATTTACATCAACCTAAAATGTTCCCTGCTGCCCTTTCCCAGTTAATAACACCATGATCACCACCACCAGGCTTTTATCACTTGATATTACTTTTGTCTGAGTTAGAATTTTGAATAGATGGAATCGCACAGTATGTACTCTTGTTTCTGGCTTCTTCCACTCAACAGAATATTCCTGTTATGCATCCATTTTGTTTTGTCTATCATTTTGTGTAATATCACGTTGTATGAGTAAACCATACTGTTTTATCCTCTTTTCTATTGAGGATACTTAGGATATTTCCCATTTTGTGCTCCTATGAATAAAGGTGCTATGAAACTTCTTGTGAATGTATGCACTCATTGTTTTGTTACACACCAGAAATGGGATTGCTGCATTAAAGTGTAGGCATATATTTGACCTTAGCAGAAACTGCCAAAGAGTTTTTTAAAATGGACATATCATTTTATACATCCCATAATACAACATGTGAGAATTTCAGTTGTTTCATATCTTCACCAAAATTTGTCATTCTTTTTATTTTAATTTTAGCCATTCTGATGGGTGTATTCTGTTGTGTTATAAGTTCCATTTCCCTGATGAGTAATGTGATCTTTAATTTCACATGCAAAAATATTTGTAAAAAATAGTAACAATAGCAAAAAAATGTATGGGCAAAGTTGAGGAAAGAGAGAAAGAAAGTGAACTTTTATTGAGCTGTTACTGTAGCTAGAAACCAATATGCATGATTTGTATCCTATCAATCTTTAATAATGAGGTAATATTATCTCCAATTTGCAGATGAGAAATTTGTAATTGAAAGATGTTAAATAAAGTAAAGATAGTAATGATATTAATTACCTTGCAATCACTGTTTCTAGCTAAACTTCTCAGATAGATCCTATACATGAGGTGTCATAGTGAGTGCTGGAAATACGAACTTGTATATAGTGATTATTGTCAGCTTTCATGGCATTGAAGCTGTACTGAATGTCTTTGTGAGTGTACTCTGTCCTCTCAGTCCATTATATCTAGTTCCTTAATCATTTAAACTTAGACCACACAGGGTGCTTTTGAAGACTTACTGGTTTCCAGGTCTCTACAGTTAGCAAGATCTTTAAGTTTGGGACAAGGTTTTTGTTTGTTTTTTTGAGGTTCCTTGCAAGTAACTTTCAAAGATTACAGTTACACAAATTACTATGCCAGTATTTCATAATTTTTTTTACAATTTTGGCTTCCGAAATCTCAGACTCTATTTGGCAGGCTTCTCAGATACATAGTCATATTTTGACTTCATTGACTTGACTAATTTTCACAGAATACTCAGGTGATAGAATATACTTCTCACTTTGTTCTAAGGTTCCTATTACACTTCTAATTTTTAATAATTTTATTTTATAATAAGAAAATTTAATAGGGGCATTTACTTTGGTTACAATCAGAATTCAATAGAGAAATTCAACATGTGATTTATAAGGGATAGGTATTTTTAAATGACCAAAGTTGTTATCCTCTTTACTTATTTACATCCTTCTTATGTCAAAGAGGACTTGAGGTCATAATATCTTTACTTAAAACTAAAAAAAAACAACTTCTTTGATTTTTGTCAAAAAATTTTATAATACCTCGGAATTCTGTTAAAATACAAATTTTGGGAGAGCATAAGTACTGGTTTATTAGAAAGCAGTGAAGCACAGGTGCTGACTGAGACCCATAAATCAGTTTAACTCAATAAATATTTTTTAGCATTTCCTATGTTTCAATAAAGGTTTAGCAATACCAAATGAAAATGACATAATCTGTACATTCAAGGATCTGACCAACTGTTGGGAGATATTGACCTGAACAATTAATCATGATGTTTCCTAATAAAAATATGATAGAAACATATTCCAGATATTATAAGAGAAGTGTGTGAAATAACTAATTTTGCTTGAGGAAAAAAAGAGCCATAAAATTCATATTTAGATTGTGCAAATCTTAAAAGATGATTCAGCAAGAAGAGAATGAGGGAAAGGACAGTCCAGGTGGAAAACAGTGCATGTAAAAGCACTGTGGTGTGAACGAGTATGGCCTGTTGGGTGATTCAGAGTTGATCAGTGTAGCTAAGTAGGCTTGAGGGGAAAGAAGGCAGTGTGGCAGCAGGTAGGATAGGAAATAAGAGCCTCTTTTGCAATGTCAGTACTTTGAATTCTACATCTTAAAATGTTTTCTAAAATATTCTTAGGGGGGAAATGTATTCAACAAATATTTACAGAAATCAGCTATGTGGTAGTCAGAACTAGGGACTAGGACCACAATAATGAATAAAAATTTATTTCCAGCTCTCCAAAATCTCAAGACCATTAGAAAAAATGGGCTGGTGGTTCTCTTTACTTAATGGAAAGGGAGTGGAGAGTATAAGGGAAGGGCCTTCATTTCCCATTGTCTTTAAAAGAACACATTTCATTTACTGCCAAGATAAAATTACTCATGTTGGCAACCAAAAATTTAATGTATCTCTAATGTTAGTTTTTATTTTTCTTTGGTATGGAGGGACTACTTGCAATATATTTGATGAGAAAAATTCATGCTAGAACTCTACTCACAGATTTGTTGTTCAAAGCGTACACAGATCCTTCTTAAAGGAGTTAGTCTTGATTTAATTGCTGCGTCTGAGCAGCCCAGGGAGAAAGCTGTTGGAGTTTGCAGGCCTTTACCAGTTTTGTTATCAATAATACAAGATATGGATGCTTAAATGTAGCTTTCTCACAGGGGAATTGCTGTCACAGGAGCCAATGACCTAAATTGTCTTTTGAACATCAAACTTCCTAAAGGGAAAAGGACACATCTGCCCGTTGAATATTAAACTAGTGACTAAACTGGGTCAGAAAGGCTACAAAGAGCTCATTTGCAATGTTCTGTTTGCTTCCTCCCAGGAAGTGATGTCTTGAGTGTTCATTACTTTGAAGAAATTAGTTGTATTTTCTGTGCAAATTGCTGGATGATGTGTTTTATGATATTTAAAATTTATCTTTGACAATATAGAGCTGTGCCTATTTTAAGGTTTCCTTTACTGAGTTTGAACTAATTCTTTGGGAATTACTCATCCCACCCTACCTGTGTTTCCCCACTTTTCTCCTCTATACCTGTCTTCAATTACACACAAACACACAATTCACACCCCCCTTTAGTTATTAGAAACAGTCTTACAATTATTTGAGACCATTTCAGCAGATTTTCTTACATTAGCTTCCTTGGTAGAAGGAAATCAGTGAGGACTAAGAAAAGACTTGAGTTGAGTGACACAGAGGATCAAGGGTGACTGAATAAAGAGCCACGGTAGGGTGATCAAGGAACAAAAATACCCAAGACTATCTCAAGAGCAGAGATCATATCTTATTCCTATTTTATTCCATAACACATACAATGAAGTTCTAGAATCTTGTATGTTTTCTGAATGGATAAGTAAATGAGTAGGCAGGAGGTGAAGGCAATGGGTATACTATTTCAAGAGGATAAACATTGGAGGAGAAGAAACATAGTGGGTTAGCTTCAGATGGTTACATGGTCCCAGAGGAAAGGTATACAGATGCTCCTCACCTTACAATGGGGTTATGTCTGATCCCCATTGTAAATTAAAATATCATACATTGAAAATGCATTTAATACACCTAACCTACCTCACATCCTAGCTTATCCTCGTCTTCTTTAAATGTGTTTAGAACACTTGCATTATTGGGCGATAACCCCAAGATAAGTTAAGGAGCATCTATAATTGCCTTCCTTTTTTTGTTGCCACCAGAAGCAGAAGACACAGATGGGCATTTTGTAGACGTGATGGATGCAAAAACAAAATATTCAAAAAAAATGCTGGCAACACAGTGCAATGTAGAGTGTTGGGAGCTGTGGCTCATGGCCACAGCCTAGCATCACGACAGAGTATTGTGCCACATATTGCTAGCCCTAGAAAAGATCAAAATTCAAAATTTGAAGTGCAGTTTCTATTGCATGTGCATTACTTTTGTACCATTGTAAATTCCAAAAATTAAAAGTTGAACATGTCTATTGCCATCTGTATTTAGCTTTTACACACAAGAAAAAGCAAGTAGAGAAAAGATTTAAAATTCAAACATGATTTAAGAAGAAGAAAAAAAAGATCATTCAAAATCAGAGGCAAGGAGTTTTCCTTGGAAAGAAATCTACCAGTGGGCACACAATAAATATTTGTGGAATAAGAAATGACACTTCATCTTCTAAAACAGAAATAAGATTGGCTAACAGTACACATTTTGATGCAGAAGCAAAAGAAGTTGGAGGGACTTATGCTTTAATCATTTAAGACAATTGTAGTAAAGATTTAGGAAATGGCTGCTATATGCCAGGTATCATGTTACATACACATGTCATTTCATGTAATCCTTGCCATAAATGTACAAGACAGTGGAGGGTAGTATTCTGGTCATTTATAGTTGGGGGAACAAGATTTAATCTTACAGTGACCTAGACTAGGGGAATGATTGTAGCTGAGCTAGGGTTTGAACTTAGAGACTCTGCCTCCAGAAGCTATCACTGCCTGATAGTAAACAAACGAGGCTAGAGGCTTGGGAATTTTTTCCTTCTAATTGTCCAATGTTTCTTATTTTCTCATCTTATGAGTCTAATGCTATGTGAATTATATACTCATTAAGCTGAAGACATTGACTTGATGTCTTTTTATTCCTCAGTGGCTAATAGAATGCCTGGCTCATTGTAGTCAATTGCATATATGTTTGTTAACTAATTTGTTAATCAAAGGAGTTACAGTTCGGGGTATGAAAATTAGGATTTGTAAGTCTGAAAGAAATTAATTTTTAGAAAACAAATATGTTAATCCCTCTGTAAAGGAAATGATGATACCTCCTTCCTAGGGTTGTTATTAAGACCAAATACAGTAAATCACAAAGAGCACTTAAAGACCTATAGATAGTAAATGCTCAATAAATGCTAGCTTTTATTATTTGATGTTGAATGAAGGAAAGGGAGCGTAGACTAATAATACAAATGCAGCATAGATCTTAGGTGAAGCCTAAGTTGCATTTTCTATACCTGACATGTGCATAGCCAGTACAATGGGTTTGCCCTAGGCTTCTTGGGAAAGGACTTTTTTAAAGGTATAATCACAAATAAGCTTGGATCATCATAAGTGGCGAATGTGGTGTATAACATTGTACATTTCAGGAGGCAGGGCTTATGCATTAAATATAGTGGGGAGAAGGAGGAGCTCTTTTCCTTTAAAGTGCCTGAGATATTGAAAGTACCACCTACCATTGTTTTAGGTATCGCTTCCTGAATGGTGGACCTAGAGGTGGTGATACTTCTGAGATGCCGTCACACGTTCACTGACCACTCAGATCTCCAGGGGACCACAAGACATCTATGGACAACATTTTAGGAGGATTAGAAAACCCTCTGGTTGAGGTTAGAGACAGAGAACTGTGTTATATCTTCCATGCCAGAGTAGCCAGGGCAACAGGAATCATATAGAATTCTAGAGAACTGGTTATCTGGTCCAATTTTATTCCTTAATCTGTGGTCCAGATTTTCTAAGTGATGCTCCTAAGGTCACCTGCAATAAACATTTGTTTAACAGTTTGAGTGACGGGAGCATTCACCACTGCATAGGCCCATTGCCTACCAGCATAACAGAAAGTTTCACTGAGCTGAAAAATAGGTGAAATTCGTTGCATTATACCAGAAAACATTAGTATGAACAACCAGGAAGCCTGGTTTGTTTCCCCACACATATCTGCTCTCCTTAAGGGTTGCTAGCTAATTGATGACACGAAACAGACTTTCTTAACTCCTACACACTAAATTAACTAATGTTGAGAAGTCACTAGGTTCACACTAAGAACCATTGATTTCTAGTCCTTATTTTTAGTTGTTGCTGTATTTTTCTTTTGGTTACTTTTGGCTTGGGATTATGTTATAATGTGACAATAACTGACATGATCCATAGACCTTATAAAGGGGCTAATGGGAGATTAATAAGCATATTGCACATACCCCAGTGTTGACCACAGAGCATCGTTATGCAGTGGTATACTCTCATGGTATGAGCAATCACCAAAGAAGCCAGGGTAGTACTGGGTGGATTTTTGCATCCTCTTTTCTGCTGCTGTATAGCAGGATGTTCATGAGTGTCCTAAATGGGGTTAAGGAGCTTTGCTATCTGCATCTTTCCCTTACTGGACTGATCTAATCCTATATCCCTTACTTTCCCCACATTTCTAACTTCATGCCATCTGTGTTATTTGGCAGCTGCTAGTTAAATCCAAACTGCCCCCTGGCCCCTACATCTACCAGTTGGGGTAAAGCTGGAAATACTTCCTTTTTTGGCAATGTTTTTCAAAACCATAATTGGATTTTTTCTTACTCATGATGTTGGGATAATCATCTTGCTTCTATATGGCACTCTTGTCACTTGGACCTATGTTTATAGCTCATTTTAGACTCTAAAATGTGGAACCACATAAACTTGAATAATGGGAAATTTGTTTTTCCTTAGAGTGTATATTTGGTTCTAGGGGAAATCAGTGGTGCCAAAAAGAATAAGGAGACTAAAATTTTGAAGGCTCAGAAAGATCTGTTTTAAGTTCAGAAAAGTTTGGGGGGGAAAAAACAGAATCTAAAGTATATATGTGTGTGTGTGTGTGTGTGTGTGTGTATTCACATATTAGTATATTTGTGTTCATAATAGCATAATATTAAGTGTAAATAAATACTATACAAATGTGTAAATTATACATATCCTAATTTACACTACATATACATGTATATAGGTGTGCATGTGCATGTTAAACAGTTATATATATATAGTTAATACTATATTATTATAGACACTAGGGGCCCAGTGCACAAATCCATGCACCTTGAAAGGAACTATGGGCTGCAAGGCTGCAATAGGCACTG
>NW_006291965.1:1348822-1361325 GCF_000327345.1 Myotis davidii
CTCTGCCATTCCCATACACTGGCCCCGCTCGCGTCTGCTGACAGCATGGAGAGATTGGGGCCTGTGCCATCAGCTGGTGCGAGTGGCGCTGCTGCCCCGATTGCCCTTCAGGAGCAGGGGAAGTGGAGAAGCCCTCAGGGGCAATCAGGGCTGGCAGCTGCCGCTTGCACCCACTGATGGTGCTGAGTGATCGGGACTGATGCCGGGCACCAGCAGCAGGTGTGAGCAGCAACTCTGGCACCAGCTGTGGGTGGGAGTGGGGCCAGTGCCAGCAGCAGGTGAGAGTGCTGGGCGGGACTTCAGCACACGGGAGCAAAAAATTTTCAGTAACCACCAGAGGCTTGCCCTGATGACAGTGACCTGTGCCCTGCCTTGGTCTGGTGCCCCCGCTCACCTGCTCCATCATCCCACTGCAGCTAATGCCCGCCATGTTCCGCACACGCTCCCTGATGGTCAGAGTACGTCATAGCGACTGGTTGTTCGGTTGTTCCAGTTGTTCTGCCATTGAGTCTGTTTGCATATTAGCCTTTTATTATATAAGATAATTACAGACAATTTATATTTTCTTATGTATTTTCTGAATTTTTCATCTCCCCCCCCACCAATAAGCATGGAGGCCTTTTATAAAAAGGAACAAACAGACATTGTTAAGCAAATCTATGCTTGAGTCTTTTTGACAATAAGTCATAAAAGGTGCCAGAGTCAGGAAGGACACAGAAATTGCTAATGTTACCTGGGCTCTGGCCAAATAAGTCACAGGAATTAGTTTCTCTCCCCCCAACCCTCTCATTCTCTGAAGCACCAGCCACTTAGAGCCAAATGATATATGTGGTTAACAAAGTGACTGCTGTGGTAGAACTAAACAGATTATTCCAGCAACCATTTTAGAGTTAGTCTGATTACATTTGAATTCTAAGTTTGTATTTTCTGTCAAATAGTTTCTGATAGTGTCTTACCACTCATATAGATTGCAAAAACATAAATTAAGTTGACCACAATCTGATCTGAAAGTTACTTTAATTATGAAAGGCTACTTGTTTACAGTTAATGATTATAGCACTCCAGGAAGTAAAATCTGTCAGGGCCATGTTATGTTCTTGTATTTCCTTCACCATTTTATTCTATTAGGTGTATGTATGCACAGATGATGAGGACTTCAGTATTAGCTGGGGATCCCATGAGCTTCTCACCTGCTGGATCTCATTCTCACTCTCCACCTCTGAAAGTTTCCACAGCACCTAGAGGCAATGGCGCAGTGTACTTTGCTTTTTCATAAGATTCTTGACTTGGGTTATTCTAATGATTTTTAATTAGAAATTTGACTCTGGGCATGATCTTCTTCCTTCAAATCCTAGCAGGGTAGTTGCAGCAATTCTTAATAGTTAAAGAAAGAGAAAAGCACCTAGATATAAAAATCAATTGCAATAAGAGGCTACTACACTCGATTCTGTTTTGATTCTGAGTAGAAACAACATTTTGGACATTATTTTGAGTTCTGTTTTTTTTCTGATCATTGATCTATTTTTGAATGGAAGTCATGAACTTTCTTTGGAAACATTAACTTCAGTTAAAATCAAATTTGGTCCTCCAGAAGCAAGAAAGTTAATCTGTAAAGTTATCCTGATTGAATGTATATACTTGTGTTTAACTCTCGACTGGATAAACCCCTGGTAGTCTCCAGAAAAGAAGACCACAGACCTTTATGACTGATTTCTCTGAAAATGGAAAAGGAGAAATTGTAATTCCTTTAAAAGTTATTCTAATGAAAATCTCAGGTGTCCATGCATTTCTAGTAGCGATCTAAGTGAACAATAGAAATATCCTTGTAACTATTAAAAGAGAATAAACTTACATGGAAAATTCTCAAATTCCTCCTGGGTTGGAAGAGTTAACTTTGTCTTCTACCTGTTTTAACTTGTGTTTAAGAGCTCACGAAAGCCCAGCCAACATGGCTCAGTGTGATTGAGCATCGTCCTATGAACCAGGAGGTCACAGTTTGATTACTTGTCAGAGCACATACTGGGATTGCAGGCTCCACCCCCAGTGTGAAGTGTGCAGGAGGCACCCGATCAATGATTCTCTCTCATCATTGATGTTTCTATCTCTCTCCCCTCTCCCTTCCTCTCTAAAATCAATAAAAATATACTTAAAAAAGAGCTCACGAGAAACAGTTAAAGAACATAAATAAAGGCTTCTCCTTTGGAGTCCCATGTCACCCCCTCCCCCAATTCCACGTTCTTTCATGAGAGAGAAAAAAAGAAGGGAATCTGGAAAATGCTTTTATCTCTTACATGTAACAGTGGAGTCACTTTGACCCCTTCTGTATTCATTTAATAAGTAAATCTTTTGTTAGTGAAAACAGAAGAGTTTTTGTTCACATACATTTTAACAGCCAAATGTAATCAGAAACTCAGTCCAAAAAGCAAAAGGGAAATAGTAATATGTCCTTTGAGCCCTACTTCAGATAAAAGCCAAGCCATTTCCCAGGGCTTGGATTACAGTCCATTTTGTAGATAGTCATCTGTGGAGATGATATGGTCCCTCTTCTAAATACAAAGGAGTTGTTTTGAATGGAGTGTGCTGAGAGGACTTAAGGCCTTCCTCAAGCTGTGTGTACTTCCACAGCTGGAGAGCTTCATGGCTGTTCTTTTCCTGACCCTCCTATAAATGCTGACTGTATCCCATGAGATCAATGTTATAATGCTGAGTTGAAAGTTGGTATTTTGTTCTGAGAATGGATTTTTTTTCTTTAATGTTATAAGTGATTAAACCAAAGGCAAATTTTGATTTTTAGAATGCGCTTGTATAATAATATTTAACATAGCACAGAACAACTATTGTGGGATAGACATTGTGTTTATTACCTTCACACGTTTATCTCATTCATCTTCCCACCAGCCCTGTGTGACATAAGATCACCAGCTAACCCAGCCTGTTCCTGTAATTGCTAACTGATTGCATCTTGCTGTGCTCTTCTGTCTCTTCCCTGGAATATTAGAGATTCTCTTAAAACAGTAAAGCACAGCACATAGAAATGCAAGAGAGACAGAGAAGCAGTCAAGCTAATAAATGTGAATGTAACAGGATGGGAAGAAGATTCAGTTTCCAATCCTACATGTCTATCAGAGGTAGTTTCTACAAGAAGGACCTGGTTTATTCTTTTCATTTTTGCATTTCTGGCACAGGGCTTATCAAAGAAGAGCAACCAAATATTTTAAAATAATGTTTATGTTATACCATCTATAAATTTGATACAACGTTTAATGTAAAAGATACATTATATTAACAACCAAAGCGCAGAGGACATTGATTTTGCCATTTCGAATGAATGCTGCCGTATTGGTCTTAAAGATTCAGAAATTTAGAATCAGAGCAGAATACAACTGACATTACTGTAGTTTCCTTCCTATCGATCCTGAAATATCAAATTGAGTATATTTCATAATTTATAAGATATTAAGAAAGAAAAGCAGAAAAATATGTACTTGATAGGTGGAGAAGTTAGTCTTCTTGTCACTAGAGAAACAAATTTGTGAAAATTATTTAAATTTCAATACATTCACATCTTATGTTTATCATGAAGATTGATAATCAATGTTTTATTTTCTTTAGTTTAAAAACCTTGCTGAAGTTGTTCCCCTACACAACTCCAGGGGTCTCCATTTCTATTGTTAGGAATCTGTGTGGATTTAAGAGGCTCCAGTTTCTCAGGCACCAGCAGCCTTTCCTCTTTCCATGTAGACTGCTTAGGTCAAAGCAATCGATTTCTATTTGCAAAATAAAACCCCAATCAATTTATCCAGGGATTATTTTCATATAAATATGATAATTCATTTTATGTTGGCACTTACTGACTATGTATGTCAAATTCTGGGCTATGAGCTTGCAGATGAATAAGACATGATCTCTTGAAAAGATCTACCATTTGTCAGAATGAAAAATACTAAACTGATACGACACTATCTTTATCTACAGACAGATGTGATTGATGATCTAGTGGGACAGCTACATAGAGGTTTAGATGTATGGAGATGTAAATAATATATGCTATGGCTTACATAGCTAGAAACCCGAGACTGTTATAGTATTTTAAATATGGGGCATCTACACAAACTTTTTTGCATCCCTCACACACACCCCCATCACTCATAATAGCCCAAACTCCCTCTTTTTAATTGAATATATTGGGGTGACATTGGTTTGCAAACCATGCAAGTTTCAAGTGTACAACTCAAGAAAACATCATCTGCACTCTGCATCATGTGCCCATCACCCCACACAAAGTCTCTTTCAGTTTCAATTCCTGCCCACCTACCCCCGGACCCTTGCTTTGCCCACCTCTACCTACTCTGACCTGGCTTTCCAATACTAGATGAGGCTTGGAAACTGGTCTTTTATAGGGTTTATAGCCTTGATTTTCTTTAGCAATATATGTCACTAGTGATTTCATTTGTATCAGCTATGGCTCTTTGTGAGCTGAAAATGACAGAAAATCCAATCCCAACCAGTTTAAAGCACACAGTCAATTTGCTGGGTCCTGTAACGGGAAACCCCAGGACTTGTTTGGCTTCTAGTAGATAACATTGCTAGTATTCAGTTTCAGTTGTTTCATCTTTTTATTATACTTTCTCTGGGTTGTTTCATCTCTGTCATGATCTCATCGTGTGGCTGACAATGACTGCAGCAACTCTGGACTTATTTCATCACTTTTCAAAGGCTCTGATAATATCCTATGGCAAATCCAACCAACAACTGTTGTAAGGGGGAGTGTGACGCTCTGACGAGCTTAGACCTGGGTACCCACTCCAACCCTGAACTGGTGGATTCTCTAGCTGAACCTGAGAGAGAGGTGTTCCTCAGAAGTTTGAGTTTAAATTACCGCACATGGGGTTATGGGAATTCTGGGTAGCAGAAGCAACAGATGTCAATTACAGAGGCCACAAGGAGAAATTTAACATTCTTTATTTGTAACCACAATCAACACTTTTGTAATAAAAGCATCTATGTGCCAAAGAATGAGATGTCCTATCTGCAAGGGAATGGCAAAAATAGCATTTTCAAATTTATATGTTTCAACATGTTCCTTAAAGAGCGGGAGTCAAAAGGTAGGGTAGGCAGCCATTAAGCAAAAATGAATTTAGAGTGTAGAAAATGACAGTACATTTTTATGACTTGTTAAAAGAAAAAAGGGTGATGCGAGAGTTAAAACTTTTTCCAATGGTAGATATGAATCAAGTATCTGAAAGTTTTATTGGAGTTTTTAAAATCATTACATTTTGCACTAGTAATAGTGCCTAACATTAGGCATTTGCTATATGCCTGGTATTATACTAACTACTGGCCCCACAATAATTGTTATCCTCATTTTACAAATGAGGGCACTGAGTCTTGGGGGAGTGAAATAATGTGTTTAAGATCACAGAGTGAGAGGATAGTAGAGCTAGGCTTAAGCTTCAGTGCAATTTGAGAGACAGTGTCTGATCTGTGCTCTCAGCCTCCTCCATTAACAGAAACAACACACAGCAAGGACTGCAGTGTTCCCACTGCTTTTGTTCCAGTCAGGGCAAAAAGGGCAGCAAGGCAGCCTGAGAAGCTTATTTTAGGGGAGACCCTGAAAACATGAGCGCATGGTGTGGAGGATGGCCAAGATGGCGATGAGTCTGGGAATTGGCAGATGACAAGGATCATGTTAAGGAAAAAGACTTAACAACTTTGCCTATGTCTTAGACCAGGCTGTTGAAACAAGTTAGCATTCACTGGGTGGCTTCAACAACAGGCATCTCTTTCTCACAGACTCTCTGGAGTCTGGAAACCTGAGATCAGAGTGCCAGAGGGTTTTGCTGAGGATCTTCTTCCTCGCTCCCAGATAGCAGTTTTCTTCCTGTGTCCTCACTTTGCAGAGAGCAGAGAGGAAGCATGCTCTGGCGTCTCTCCTCATAGAGGCACTAATTCCATCATGAGGGCTCCACCCTCATACCCTCATTGCCATGCAAAGGCCCCCATCTCCAAATACCATCACATTGGGATTAGGGTTTTCACATATGAATTCTTGGGGCACACCATCATTCAGTCTGTAGCATCCTACCTGTGAAGACTGTCTTGTATATTTGGAAGTATACTTACCCTGCATTTGATGTTTCAGAGAGACAGCAGCTAAGGAAAGAGTTTTTAGCAATCACCCTTTGGCATGTGCCATTCCCTCTCTTTAGAATGCTTCTCCATTCTTTTTACATGTCTAAATACAGTTCCCCCTCGACAATTTAAAATGCCATTTACTCCATGGGGCCCTGCTTGATTTCCCTTTACCCCTGCCATCAAGTGGGTTATCTCCTTTCAGTAACGCCCAGAGCACTGAGATTCCGCTGCTCCTCAGATACCACCACTGCCTTGTGCTCTCGTCTATGAATGCAGAGGTCACACCTATGACTCCAGCCCATAAGCTGTGTGAGGACATGTGCTTTCCCAAATGCATCTGTGGGCCTCACCTGAGTGCTCTGTTCAGCTTTCACATAGCAGGTGCTCAGGACACCTGCTGAAGTGACCTGGCTAATGAGACACTGAGCTCCTGAAAACCATGGTTATGGAGGTAAATCCCTGCATTAAGTGAAGGTACATTATATGACTTCCAAGACCCCATTTCATTCTAAAATTCTATGATATTTGTGGCATAATTATATGCCCATTTTGTACTTTTCTACTTCATTGTTCAAATATTTTATGCATTTGACAAAATAAAAGCACCACCAACTCTAAATGAATTTCTGTCTCTGAAGTGTTTAGATCTCTAGCTAGACAGAAATTCTTTCAGGTGATATAAAGGAAGATACAGATAATATAGACATAGATTCGGTTACTATCTCTTACCTGTTAAGTAGACACTCTATACAAGTTTTATAGAATTAGAAATATTCTACGTGAAGAAAAATATGTATTGTATGTATGCATTTTTGCAGGTATACATATTTGGGGTTATAAAACACTTCTGCAAAAATCATTTCATTTTATACTAGAGGCCTATTGCACAAAGAGATTCGTGCAATAGGCCTTCCCTTCTCCTGGCTGCCGGCACAGGTTTTCCTCCGGCACCTGGGACCCAGGCCTTCACTCCGGCTGGAGCCACCTTCAGTCTTCCGTCTTTGCTGCTCTGGCCAGAGCCACCTTCAGTCTTCCCTCTCTGCTGCTCCGGCCAGAGCCACCTTCAGTCTTCCGTCTTTACTGCTCCGGCTCACTTTCAGTTTTCCCTCTGCTGCTTGGAGCCTATGTATGCAAATTAACCACCATCTTTGTTGGCGGTTAATTCGCATATCATGCTGATTAGCCAATGGGAGATGTAGCGAAGGTACAGTCAATTACCATGTTTGTCTATTAGTAGATAGAATAGAAACTATATATACATAAAAGCAAATGTTTATATGTATAGCACAGTATACAACCATATATGCACATGTTATAGATGCATAAATATGTATATACAATTACTATCTATATATATAAAAGCCTAATATGCTCAGGGTCCCCTCGGGAGTTTGACCAACCAGTTCAATCGCTCACTATGACATGTGCTGACCACCAGGGGGTGACATGGAACGAAGAAAGGCCCTGACTGGCAGCCACTAAAGACCCTACCCGTGCAGGAATTGCATGCACTGGGCCTCTGGTATATAAATATTATACACACACATGCACACATCCTTACAGTGATTTACAAGCTTGGCTTGATATTTGAGGTTGCCTTTCATCCTGGAGCACAGCTGTGGTAGTGCCAGGATCACTTTTCAGAGAGAATGAACTGGAGAAAAAGGAGACCCATATATCAGAAGCTCCCTCTTTCCCCTTCAGGTCCCCATTGCACCTTCTCCCTACTCTATTTTCACCTCTCTACTCATCATCCGGTCTCAATACACAAGTGCAAATAACAAGTTTTGGTGGAGTGACTTTCAAATTCAAAGGAAATGAAGAATCTTCAAAGAGACAAAAATTTGGGAAAGTGGTGTTACAGAATTTACAGCTGGAAACAACCTCACCAACATTCACATACAACTATGTTATCTTGGACTAATTTAGAATGAGAAAACCTCCTTATACCTTTGGAATTCTGCTGCTTATACTGAGAAATGTCAGTTGGCTTTTGATTAGCACAGACAACTTTGGGCTTCCTAAAATTAAGTAATGATAGTTAGCTTGAGTCTAGAACCAGAGAGGAATATTGTAGCTATATTTGGAAACATTTTGGTAGCAATAGTTTAGTTTGGATAGTAAAATATCATCAACTTGTATTTATAGATTATGTTGACTTGCAAAGACATTTTATATCTTAAAAATGTAATGGATCTTAGATTCTATTAAACCATTCAGAATTCCATATATTTCTGTTTCCACTTCATAGAATGCAATTCCTCTCTTGACATCTGGACAAGTCCCACTCAACCTTCAAAATCTGTTCAAATAGCTTCCATCTTGAAATCCATTTTCTCTTTTCTGGTATAACCAATGCTCTGTCCTCTGTATAATTGGGGTTCATAAATGCTTCTCTCTACCAGTGTCTTTTCTTCTTGTGTTGGCTATGGAGTCACTGTAACCTGATAGGTATAACTCATCTCATTGTTAACAAGGACTCACTGAAAAAAATCGTTTTTTTAATCTTTGTCCTGAGCTCCTATTCTTTGTCAGCTAGCTCCAAATCAAGCATGGAGAAGTATAGTAAACTTGATTAAATAGCATTGAATAGCATTGTAAGTGTTAAGGCAGATGGACTGCCATAGATGCAATTTCTCCCCATCAACATTTGAATCCAAAGAACATCATGTTCAAAATTTTTTTTAGCTTTTCAAATATTTGGGCTTCCAAGACTTATTTGCTTTGTATTCATGCAGATTGTAATTTTCAAAATACAATTACACCATGTACTCACCCTGAAGTCATTTATTAGGTATAAGGGTTTTCCTAGTCTTTATACTCAGTAGAATTAGCCTAAACTTGCAAAAGCCTAGATTTAAAATCTACTTTGCTGATTAAAGAAGGAAATGAGCTTGCATTTGCTCTCCCCAAAAGCTTATTAATCCATACTTACTTTACTAGAGAATGTGCCCAATCATGCAGTGGGGTGCAAATATATCAAGGGCCCACCATGTACAGTTCATTGCTGAGTTCCATGGGAACAGAAACAAACACAATGGATTCTTCCCTCCAGGAGTCCAAAGGGTAGTACATAACTGCAAATAACATTTTTGTTTTTGTTAGTAAAAGGAGCAATTCTAATGGGTGGGATTTGAAAAGGCCTTCCAGAGGAAAGGGCATGCCATTAGGCTTTTAATGAACGGTATACACATTGCACATTACAAGCAATAGAGAGAGAGAACTGCCAAGAGGAAGACATATCATGATCAAAAGGCTGTAAGCAACCAGTTAAAAGCTATTCTTTGGCACAGATGGGAAATAGGAGTGGAGATGGGTTATGAAATGCAAGAGCTGACAGTGTAGCGATTGGTCAGCCCCCTGCCTCCATGTAAGATAAGGATGGAAAGTCAGCTTTAGGTCAAACATTCTTGGTAAGAGGTAAGAATCTGGCTTTAGTTTCCCAGGCAGCAGGAAAATAATGGAAGTTTTTGAAGCAAGGAGAAGAAAAGATAAGCCATGGTGTTCAAAATTTTAAGATCAGATAAACCAGAGTGAATTTATAAACAGGAGGAAATTAGTAATTTTATAACTGTCCTCTTCTTGACTGAGGACTGGGACTGGGGAAAAGCATGTGAGGGGCATGGGCTATAAATTTAAGGGAGGCATTTATTCTTAGAATCATGCAAATGCGTGAAATGGTGCCTCACTCACCTTAACCTAGCCCTGGCCCTCCCTAGAATATTATTAGCATCACTGTAAAGGATATTCATAACATTTCCGATCTCTCTTTCTATGTCTCTCAAAGTAGTCACCTAGATTCTTTCCTTGGGCCACAATTTTTAATTCCTGCAAGGGGAGAGGAAGGCTAATTTGCATGGGAGAGAAAGGCTATTTTGCATAGAAGAGTTACATTGCAATGAGGTATTGCAATGAACTAGGCCAGTTAGAAAAAGACCTTACTCTTCGTGAACTTGAAGCTCCCACTTGTGCATAGCCTGACAGGATATGCATAATGTCTTTGTCACTTTGACCGCTTTCAGTTAGGTTTTCAGCCTGGGGTAGCAGAAAAAGACTTGTCTAACTGATTGGTGATGAGCATCTAACTCTGAGAAGTGAATCTGTGTCAGTGTTTCATAAAGATAATCCAGCCTTAACTGCTTATTTTTAAGGTATCTATGAGAAGAGGAGAAAAAAAAAATTGAATGAATCCCTTTTAAAACCAAGAAGTAGTTGTCACAGAACATTTGCTCATTCATGGTCTTCATGTTAATACCAATTCATCATTGATTACCTATGTGATGTCATATACAATCACAGATTCTTATAGCAGTTTTTAAGCTAAATATACACTGTGTGGTCCATTGTTAAAATTAGTGTACACTATATATGACTATCTATTCAAGAATACCTATTCAACTATAGTCTGCCAGGCCATTTCTCACCCTTGTAAAACAAAGGGGCTATTCAGGAAGTACCTAGCACAACGTTGGCATGTTGTGGGTCCTCAGTCCAATACTGGCTCACTTTATTCCCTTCTTTGAAAAAGTTCCTTCCTCTGTAAAATCACTTTCTCCTCCATGGACTGGGTCCAACTTAACTTTAGGATTCCACTGCTAAGATAATTCTTCTAAAGTATTTTTTGAACATCCTATGCCAGGCAATTGATTTGTTTTTATATATTTTACCACCATTTGGAAGGAAAAGTTGGTTACAGATCATATATACCTATATATACTAAATATATACAAATATAAAATATGTACAAACTGGTATATACATATGGTAATGATACAGTAGTCTCAATATTGTGGTGTTTACAATGTCAGAATATGTGCCTCTTCAGATTGACTCACCCAATAAAATACCAGGAGTGGCAGGATGGAAGATGGGAAGGAGTGCGTGTGGGCTTTCAATCAGTGAGGTTTGGGTTTCAATCCCCCATTTACCAGCCCTGCAACTTTGAGCAGGTTGCTTATATTTCTGAACATTTGTTTCAGGTATAAATTGTCCCCCTATGATGCTGTAAGCATTAGATTAGATGTTATGTTAATTATCCAGCATAATTCCTGATCCATGGTAGGTACTCAATAAATAGTATATATTATTATCGGACTGACATTGATTATAATTTTATGAAATTATTTCCATCTCATATGATAACTCAGCCACTTTAGTTCCAGTATGATCTAAGGAATTTACTTGGAATTCAGGCTCACACCTCCTTTAAGTGTTCAGTGAGTTATGTGAAATCCATTACCTGTCATATTGCATCATCTAGATGAAGCTATCTCTTAGAAAACAAACATAGAGAAATTTGAAATATTTCCCTACTCAGGACAAGCTAAAAATCTCCATATGAAACCATATTTTCTTCTGAGATTTTATCTGTCCTGTTCCTGCCTTTTCTATTTGTTTCTGCCATACCAAAGTCTCTGACAATAGAAGTGAAATTGAGTATCTTACTGTGTTTTTATACGAATCTTCTTGCTTCCACTACCACAGAGATATTTTTCCTGGTAAACCCACTATCCTGGTTACATTATTAACCTCTTGACTTCCTATTTCTGTCATCAATCATTTAAATTCCAATGACACCCAGCTCTTTGATTTGACAGGGGATCAGGCTGTGGTGAGTCACCTAATCCACTAAGGATAGATTTGAAGACTACTGGAGATAGAGGGCATTTTATAGAGTATCTAGTTCACTTTGTTCTTTATACACAGGATGAAAGGAGAGTTCTGAGAAGTTAAGGCACCTTTTGAACTATCATTCATATCGTTCAATATGGTCTGGGACCTATGTCTTGAAACCAAACATAGAGTTCCTTTATTTACCTAAAATTAAACTAGAAGACAGATCTAATTTACCTTATGGGCAGGATATCCTCTCTTTGCTCCTTCTGTTAATAGGTATATATGAAAATTGCAGATCAGTAAAATTACATGGCCTTGTTAATAAGATTTCATTCTATCAATGTTAGGAAAACTGGCATCGTTTGAATGATTTCCTGACTTTTATTTTCAACATCAGCTATTTGGCCTTCTGTGCATATACTCTCAGGAATGACTACTCATAATTAAATCCAGAGCAACCAAATGATCATCAGTAAACCTCAAGGAAATCACCCTCAGCATATTTGATATATTTCCATGACCCTTGAGATTGGTGCTGGGGATAGTCTAGAATACACAGCTATTAACTGAACTCAGTTAACTAAATTGGTATTTTAGGAACCCTGTCTATTACATGCAAACATTATAGTCAGATAGATGCACTTTTTATGCATTATTTCCAATAGGATTTATTTAAAACATCAAATGATGTTATATCAGTGCAAGGGCATAGGATTCTGCTAGTAATAAATAAATAAATAAATAAATAAATA
>NW_006291965.1:1361810-1362762 GCF_000327345.1 Myotis davidii
TCCTCCTAGCTTCTTTCATAGATTGCCTCACACATTCACTGTTAATTACCATTCTAGGTGACTGTATCCTCTCCTTTCAGGTAGTTCGTTAATATAATATAGGCATTGTTCCTCTTTATATCCTTAAAGGCAGAGTACATTTTGTTTTGATAAAAACAGTTTAGCTTCACACCCAGAAAGGTGAGGTAGAGGACATGTCCTGGCAGTGCTGAGACCAGAGTTGGAAGGGATAATCGCACCTCCAACAAACCGGGCATTTCTCTTCTCTCCCCCCACTCTCTGCGGCTCTTTGTTCTGTTCTTTACAGGTACTGGATTGGCTCCAGAAATGTGTATACTAGAAGGGGTTTAAGATCAGCCATTCCTGTGAAAGGAGGGACTTCAGGGACTTTCTTGTCTATTGTGTATATAACAAAGCTAGCTACATAACTTGCTCGGCCTAGTACAAAATAAAAAGATGGGGACCCTTATTCAGAAAGCAGGAAAAAAAAAGTTTCCTTCTTCTGTGGTCTCTCTTCCCATCCGCCATGGTGATTTTTATTTGCAATTACACTCCCTCAGGCATGGGGGTACTCACTAGACAAATGCACTAGGACTCTGCAGGAGGGAGGGGGAGGGCCGTTGCTGGGTGCGGTTGGGATGATTAGAATCCATCCCCGGGAGGCAGTGGGAGATGGACTGTCGTTCAACCTAGGCCACAAAGTCCCAGCACATCCTCCACTGTGTCATCGAACCTCCCGTACAGAATGCAAATTTAAATAAAATTACTAAGAATTTCAAGACGGCAACTGCAGAGTATTCAACCCCAAGGGCAGGTCTCCCTTCTGAATATGGAGCCTGTGCGATACACTGGTTGTGAGTCCGCAAAGCTGGCTTTTTTAATTCTCACTGGAGGATATTTTTTCCATTGATTTTTAGAGAGAGTGCAAGAGAAAGGGAAAGACAGAGAGAAA
>NW_006291965.1:1371301-1377382 GCF_000327345.1 Myotis davidii
CATCAAATGATGTTATATCAGTGCAAGCGCATAGGATTCTGCTAGAAATAAATAAATAAATAAATAAATAAATAAATAAATAAATAAAAGATTGGTGGATAGACAGATGTGGCTTTTGTCTTACTCAGAATTACCCTAAACTGTAACTCCAATAAGTTGGTGTGGCAGTGTAGCGAAGGAAAGAGCCACAATATGACAGATGTTTGCACACTTCCATTAGAACTACTTAATACAAAGTCAAGATCTGTGAGATTGGAAAAACCAATCAACAGTAAACATTTCAGAAATAACTTAAAAGCATGTAGTGTTCTCGTGTGTGTGTGTGTTTGTGTGTTTGTGTTTTCAAGTAATGACATAAAGCATTTTCAACTAGATTTTCTACCAGAGATCTGTCTTAATGAAAACTTTTATATTAAGCTCACAGTTGCTTTCTTAGCAATGTCATACAAATTTTCAACAAGGAACACTTGTCTTGGTACCTTGCAAATCTTTCACTGATTGCCCTGAGACTCTCAAAAATTTCCCTTCTTTGCACCCTTATATTTAACATTGATTAAAGCATTTTTATATGCTAGGCACTGTCCTAAGCATTTAATCCTTTCAATAGTTACTAGGGGAGCTACTCTTATAATCCTATTTTTAAAGATGAGAGCACTAAAATACAGAGGTCACCTTGTCCAAAGGTGGGCAGCTAGTGAGGCATTAGCCAGGAGTGGAATCTAAGCACAGTCTTCCTTGAGAACCCATCTTCCTAGCTTCTTTCATAGATTGCCTCACACATTCACTGTTAATTACCATTCTAGGTGACTGTATCCTCTCCTTTCAGGTAGTTCGTTAATATAATATAGGCATTGTTCCTCTTTATATCCTTAAAGGCAGAGTACATTTTGTTTTGATAAAAACAGTTTAGCTTCACACCCAGAAAGGTGAGGTAGAGGACATGTCCTGGCAGTGCTGAGACCAGAGTTGGAAGGGATAATCGCACCTCCAACAAACCGGGCATTTCTCTTCTCTCCCCACACTCTCTGCGGCTCTTTGTTCTGTTCTTTACAGGTACTGGATTGGCTCCAGAATGTGTATACATAGAAGGGGTTTAAGATCAGCCATTCCTGTGAAAGGAGGGACTTCAGGGACTTTCTTGTCTATTGTGTATATACAAAGCTAGCTACATAACTTGCTCGGCCTAGTACAAAATAAAAAGATGGGGACCCTTATTCAGAAAGCAGGAAAAAAAAGTTTCCTTCTTCTGTGGTCTCTCTTCCCATCCGCCATGGTGATTTTTATTTGCAATTACACTCCCTCAGGCATGGGGGTACTCACTAGACAAATGCACTAGGACTCTGCAGGAGGGAGGGGTAGGGCCGTTGCTGGGTGGGGTTGGGATGACTAGAATCCATCCCAGGGAGGCAGTGGGAGATGGACTGTCGTTCAGCCTAGACCACAAAGTCCCAGCACATCCTCCACTGTGTCACTGAACCTCCCGTACAGAATAGGCAAATTTATAAAATTACTAAGAATTTCAAGACGGCAACTGCAGAGTATTCAACCCCAAGGGCAGGTCTCCCTTCTGAATATGGAGCCTGTGCGATACACTGGTTGTGAGTCCGCAAAGCTGGCTTTTTTAATTCTCACTGGAGGATATTTTTTCCATTGATTTTTAGAGAGAGTGCAAGAGAAAGGGAAAGACAGAGAGAAATATTAATGTGAGAGAAACACATCAATCAGTTATCTCCTGCATGTACCCCAACCAGGGCCCAGGCCAGGGAGGTGCCTGCAACCGAGGTACATGCTCTTGACTGAAATCAAACCCAGGGCCTTTCAGTCCACAAGCTGACACTCTAGCTACTGAGCCAAACTGGCTAGGGCGAAGCTGGCTCTTTACACATATTTATTTTGTTTGACTGAAGGATCAGCGATGGTGTAGAATATGACTAAAGCCCCTCTAAGCTACATCTTGCTCCTGCCACTGTTAGTATGATAGTATCCTTTGAGGTGTTTGTTATTGTCTCAGTCCAATGACTAGATTACAAATCTTAGAGAGCAAAGTGTCACCTCCGTGCTTGCAAACTCTCCCAAGGTGATCAGAGAACCACTAGGGAGTCATGTGGGCAATGTGGAAAGTCCATTCAGGATTGTCTAGGCTTCCCAGCATGACAGGAGGACTCCCACCACTTTGCGATGGCAGGGAGTCTCCATGTTCATCGGACGCTGAGAAACACTGACTCCTGAGTGAGCTGGAGAAGACACAGCCAGATGCACTCTGCATAACCAAGCACTGTGTTTCATTGGAACGACTCAAATATGTTTTAAGTAAAGAACTATTTACTTCCCAGCTTACTTTTAAATGGTACAGTAGTGGGTGTGCAGACTGAAAGGGATTTTGGAAATCATCCCATCAATGTACATAATCAAGAGAAAAATGAGGCCGAGGAGGTGACTTAACTTCACGTAAGGTCACACACCTCCAGAGATGCAATTTTTATTTGACCTAGTTTATATCACCGCACACCTTTTCCTTGGAACTCGGCACAAATTGCTTGGGATGGAAGCCAGCCTGAGGCCAAAATAACGGTGCACAGTGCTAACCCCAAAGTTTGATTTTTTTAAAAATATATTTTATTGATTTTTTACAGAGAGGAAGGGAGAGAGATAGAATCAGAAACATCGATGAGAGAGAAACATTGATCATCTGCCTCCTGCACATCCCCCACTGGGGATGTGCCCGCAACCCAGGTACATGCCCTTGGCCGGAATCGAACCTGGGACCTTTCAGTCCGCAGGCCGACGCTCTATCCACTGAGCCAAACCGGTTTCGGCCCAAAGTTTGATTTTTAAGTCCATCCTCCAGACCCAACTTGTCACTGCCCATAGACCACGCAGTTACACTTTTTCCTTCTTTTGCATCTTTTGCATCATTCAGGGGGTTTATCCAAGTACTGGCCACCAAGTCTGATGGACGCAGCCAAACATTTTCTCTCCTTTGTGCAAACAGAACCCTAGGTAGGTCAGCACAGAGCTTTCTCCTCGCTGTCACCCCAGGAACTCAAGGCAGGTGCAAGGGTACAACCTGAGAGGCTACACCACAGTTTAGAGTTGATGTGGAAAAAAACGTTTCTCATCCTACTCAGCCGCTATTTCCTTTGATCTGGATTAGACATTTACTCTGGATTTGTTCCTGGATTTATTATGCTGCAAATTGAAATATTATTGGAAAATGTTAGAGTTGAAATTCTATGCTCATAGACTAAATTTTGTAACAGTCTCCTCCATGAGGCCTTGCCAGCAGAAATTATCTCTTACTCTTTAAAGAAGCAAAAACGGTTAGGGGAAGATGCTTTTGTTAATACCTTTAACTCTGCAAACTCTATTTAACACAATATTATGTCTACATTTAAACTCTGTTGTGACTTTTTTATTTATGGTGACTTCTGTTTTTAAAAATTAGTAATTGAAGAAGTAATATAGGTCATGGCAAAAATTTTAAAAAGTGCAAGAAAGCATTCAATGAAAACAATGAGGACATCTCATCACTGATAATTAATCCCAAATTCTCCCTCCCAAAAGGCAATTACTGTTAAAAATGTCTTCTGAATTTTTCTAGGAATTTGCTATATATTAACAAATTGTGTGTTTGTAGACATAGGAAGATGCATTAAATATTATTTTACATCATTTTATGTAAAATTATATCTAGGAGACAGTTACATATAAGCAAAAATAGATCTCGCTCATTTTTTAGCATCTACATATATTTCCATTTCAAAGGTGTTTCTTAATTTATGTAAAAAGTCATCTCAAAAAATGATTTCTAGTTTTTTTACAATTACAAACACTGTAAAAATATCTTGTGAGCCCTGGCTGATGACTCATTTGGTTGGAGCATTGTCCCATGCACTAAAAAGGTTGCAGGTTCGATCCCAAGTCAGGGATTATACAGGAGACAACCAATTGATGTTTCTCTCTCCCAACGCCTCTTTAAAATCAATAAAATGTATCCTCATGTCAAGATTTTAAAAAAAAATCTCATTAATGTGCTTTCACCCACTACATGTACACAGACATAGATAAGATTATTTTTTAGAGGTGGAGTTACTGGCTAAAAAGATACATGCAATAAAAAATTTTGATAAGGCCCTAACTGGTTTGGCTCAGTGGATAGAGTGTTGGCCTGTGGACTGGAGAGTCCCAGGTTCAATTCCGGTCAAGGGCTGGTACTTTGGTTGTGGGCACATCCCCAATAGGGGGTGTGCAGGAGGCAGCTGATCAATGTTTCTCTCTCATCAATGTTTCTAACTCTCTATCCCTCTCCCTTCCTCTCTGTAAAAAATCAATAAAATATATATTAAAAATTTTTTTGATAAGTATTTCCACACTATACTCCAAGGAGCTTGTGTGATTGGCTAGTATTTGAGAAACTGTGATGGGATATGAATTGAATTAGTATGTTATGCTACAAAATGAAGAAAATGGTAGTTTAAATGCAGTATAAAAACAATAGTAGTTTAGATCAGTTTATCAAGCACTTAGTACCTATTGTGTTCTGAGGAGGAAGGTGGACACAATGAGTTTGGCTGCACGTGGTCTTACCCTAAGTCTCTAGTGCAGGCAGTTTTTGGTGAATATACAGGTGTTCCAGAAACACAGGTTTAAAAGCTTTAACAGGTATGCTGTTGTGGAGAGGGCTCATTTCATAGTTCTCTTTGTACCTCAAATATCTTTCTGTTTTAGCCCATAGCATTTATGTACAATTCAAGACTAATATTTAGTCTGTTCCCTGTTTAGCTATGGAGTCAATCTCCAAAGTTTTATTTTTAAGTCCATTCAATATATTTCCTCACTGAAACATAGCCATTGTTTTCCAATTTTTAGACCTTTACATAAAAGGATATCTTACCCACAATGTAGCAGGAAAAAAATATACATCTGTGCTTAAAGAAGTCAACAATATTGTGGAAAACATACATAATTAAGCAAAAGATAAAAACAATCCATTTAAATAAGTAGCTTACCCCCTGACTGGTTTGGCTCAGTGGATAGAGCTTCGGCTTGAGGACTGAAGGGTCCCAGGTTTGATTCCGGTCAAGGGCATGTACCTTGATTACAGGCACATCCCCAGTAGGAGGTATGCAGGAGGCAGCTGATCGATGTTTCTCTCTCATCAATGTTTCTAATTCTCTATTCCTTTCCCTTCCTCTCTGTAAAAAAATCAATAAATTATTATATTAAAAAAATGATTTTCAGTGTGCCAAAATTAGAAAATATAGAAAAGTGAGAAGAAGAGAACTTGGAAACCCAACTTCCAGAGATACTACTACTATTAAAATTTAAAAATACACTACATCCATTTGGAAGTTTTCAGTGTATACAGATTTATCGTAAGTATTTATATATTCAGTTTAACAACCTTTCTATACTAAATATTTTGTGACAGTTTTGCATGCAGTATAGATATTTCTGCAAACCATGTTTAATGGCTCTTTTTAAAATTCCATTGTGTACATTGCCATCATTTATTTTCTTAGACAAATTTTTAGAAGTGGAATTGCTGATTCAAAGGGTATGCACTTTTTTAGTCTTTTAATATGAACTTCCAAGTTTGTTCTCCATAAAAGCTGTACTACCTTTATACTCTCATCATCATTTTAGCAGAATGCTTATTTTAGGTGCAGATTTGGATATTACTTAAAAAAGTCAAAACAAAACAATGTACTTTCTAGTGGGGTTAAACATATTTTATATTTTTAATATGTTTATTGATGATTTGGGGTTACTCATTTATGGGTTTTAATCTATTTTTCTATTGGCTATTCATCTTTAAAACAGATTTGTTAGACCTCCTGTTATTTAATTTTAAAAAAGCTTTCACATTTGTTAATGATTATTTTGTCATACTTTTAAAGTTCTACATATTGAAATCTTACAAAGTTTTTTTCTTTTATGATTGTTTCTGTCTTTGGGATTATGCTTTGAAAGTATTCCCCTCTCTTCCAATTAAATAAATATTTGCATATGTTTTATCCTTTTAATATATTTATAGTTCCATTCTTATATTTAAAAAAGTTTTAATTTTATATATTTTTA
>NW_006291965.1:1378066-1384443 GCF_000327345.1 Myotis davidii
AAAATCAATAAAAAAATTAAAAAAAAAATAAGTAGCTTACCATTCACACCTGCACTTGAAGACTACCAGGTTTAGTCAGAGGAGGAGGGAAAGGTCTGTGGGGATTCTGAAAGGCACTGGCTGTTTCTCTGGAAACTCTCAGGAGCTTTAGAAGTTAACTGATCTATCCTAATTTCTACTCTTTCTCCTTTGCACTGCCTTTCTTTTCTGCATCATGGAAATGGATCAGAAGGAGAGGTTTTCCTGAAGTGAAACGGAAAGAGTTGGAAGAGAGTGGGAAAAAAATGAATTTGAATAGGTGTGTATAACGTGGGAAAGAGGTGTCCTAAAATTGAATTGAGGACTGGATGGTGAATAGTCAAGTGATGAAGCTTCGAGTCAGACAGTTCTGCAAACTGCCCAACAGGTCATGATGTTGGTCCCAAACCCCATGGCTGATCTTTAGAGGAAGGCTGGGCTTCGGTAGAGTTTGCTTTTAGTCAATCGTTCTCCAGCCCAAAAGTTCTTCAGAGCCACTTAGAAATTCTGGAAAAGCAGATTCCTGGCACCAGTACTGGAGATTTGATATAGGAAGTTGAGGGTGGAGCCTAAGGAATTGTATTTTCCTGTCCAGATGCAAAAGTTTCCAGGTGATTTTCATACACAGCCAGATTAAGAACCGCTACAGGGTTGGACTACATAGCTTTGGGTGAAAAGGAAGGAAGACTATATGGAACCTGTTGATGGTATAAGCAACATTTGTTTAGGCCAAGTGTTGGTAATGTATGGAATGCTTGTTTGCAGCTCAGAAAAGTGAATTCTCCTTTTTGGAAAAGTGTGGGGGTTGAATCCACTGTTCCTGGGGACAGGCAGGTCCCTGCTGTCTTTGAGTTTATATTCCGCTTTTGCTCTATTCAGTGGTCCTGATAAGTGATTCTCAATGGCACTGCACCTAATGCCTCCTCAGATAGGATTCGCTGATTCCAGGAGGGGTTCGAGCATTGATATCTTCTCAAAACTTCCTGGGAGATCCTTCAGAGCTGAAGTCTTGAGATTTGGATGCAGTTGAAGGGGAATAATAACGTCTCTCTAGCTTTCCTCCTCTCCCAACTTGGCTCCCCTCTGCTCCTTGATTCTTCTATACGGAGAGACGCTAGTATTGTCACAGTTTTTGAGATGGAGAAAAGTGAATGTGTGGTTCATTGTGCTAAGCAGTGGAGAATGAGAAGAGCAGCAGAACCGTGATCTTCAGTGACTCCCAGAGGCATCTCCCCTGTGTGTAGTGGCCCTCCCTTTCTCCGCTGATGACTGTAGCAGAGAACTCTCCACCCAGTCCAGGAATCTGAGATCAGATAAAAGCTTTTCTTCTCTTCCCAAGGATGGCTGCTTGATCCCGCAGCAAATTGGCCTATTGTTTTTAATTATAAGATTCAGTGACTTACTAGTGAATGGTTAATAACCCACTCTGGAAAAACAACAACAGAATCTTCAACTGGTAGTGCTTGCTAACTTCATGGTATAAATATTCATAAGCTGACAGCAGTTTAACTCCTGGCTTGCAAGGTTCCTGAAAATTGAGTAATTAGCTCCAGCACAGAGCTAGATGTCTCTTTCCCCACCCCCACATTTTAATCATCTATGGTTTTTGATAATTTCCTTCACATAAATGTATAGTTGGCACTTGGTTATATGTAAGTGATATCGCAATTAAACAATAAGATAAAAACCAAAATGAAGGATTGAGGCTTAGGTTTGATTCCTTTAACCATGACCAATTATTTCTGTCTTTGTTCTGTTTGGTGTTCATTTATAGGGACAATTTATCTTGTTGCTTGTTAATATGTCCTCTTAAGTCTCTTCATTGGTGTGATCACAGTTAAAAATAATGTATAATATTTGTGTTCTATTATAAAACTTATGCCAAAAGAGTTACAGTCTTCCTCAAAGCAGAAAAAATTACTTAATATTTTGTTTTTTCAACATTTAAATAAATGGCCCAGATATCTATTTTGTGGTTTATTCATTACCCACAAGCAACTCATTAGATGACTTTATGAAGTTGACTCATGATGTGGAAGTTTTACTAGACTTGCAAAATTAAAATATATCTATATTAAATTAAATCTATCAAGTCATATAGGAGGGGGAGTATGTTTTTTCCTGAGCGTTTATTGCCCAAATCTTTATGAAAGCAAAGTTGAATAGGGAAGCGAAGAAGACCATATCATACAGATACTAACAAATGAACTAACCACTTCACAAATTAACTCCCATTACAAGAGCCCTCTCCACTTTACTTCTTATCTGTTTAAACACTAATCAAAATGCGGTGCAAAATGCAAACTGAGTTCAAAGGGAAATTGGAAATCCTTGAATACGTGGAATTTCATTGAAAGCAATGTTGATGAACAGTTTGAATCATTTGCAAACTCATAAACAAATGATGATCTGTTGAATTAGCGGAGTCAAGAATTGAAAAAGAAAATAAATCTGAGGTAGAAGACAGGATAGGTTCTTCAGAAGTAAATTATTTAAATACAAAGTATCATGCTTTTTTGTTAGGAAAGTTAGCTACATTCTCATCCACCAAAACCAAACAAAAATAGTAGAACCCATTTGTTCTTAGAAACAATAGGCTAATTCTAAGGATCAGTACATAATTCCATTTTTTTTGAGATGTAAAAGTCATTTTCATAATTCAATTCCTTTTTTTTGGATAAAGTTTCATTCAAACTTTTGTCCCTACTATTTCTAATGAAATGTTTTTCTTGCTTTAAATAGGGTTATTTTAAGTTAGTCTTTCCTTGGACAGTTATCCTTACATAACCACAATGATGTGCTGCTGAATTCTATCCACAACTTACCAGGTCACTTCTTTTGTTAGTAGTAATGACATCAATAATAATTATTGGGAACCTACTATGTACTATTCTACTCTGTGTGCTACTCTAAGCACTCCATCGGTGTCATCTCTTGTTACAACAATCCTGTGAAATAGAAATATCATTATCATCATTTTCGATGTGATCATTATCATCATTTTCGATGTGAAGTAACTGAAGTTGGAGGGTGATAAGTAATTTGCCGAGGAGGAGAGACATCGGCCATCTGATGCTGGAGCCTGTGGTCAGTCTTTACCAGTGACACATAGCAGGGCCAAGAAATCCCAGCACTCTCACCTCCTCACAATGTGATGGTGAAGCGACCAAAGACATATTCTTCTCTACTTTAAAACATAAAATAAATATATAAACAGGAATAAACAAGTATCCTCTACCTAGGAACTGGTTTGTTCAGGTGCTAATCAGAGTAAAACACCCTGCGAGAAACAGCTGCCCAGACTGCTTGCCTCATATGCCGAAAAAGATTGCACAATGTTTGGACAATAATTTAAGTGAGAGCTAACTGTATACACGTTTCCTGTTTCTAGTAGTTCCAAAAAGAGAATGAATTGCAGGGTGATAAATTGTATTGTTAACAGTAATCATGGTGTCACTTGCCTTTTAGTCAGATGGAGAAAAGAAGCAAATGGTAACTCTTGAAATTATTATTAATATTATTATTATTATTATTTACAAGCCCCAAATTAGTAGAGTCAAAAGGTCTAATCTTTACAGAAAAGAAAACTGGTCAAGCAAAGAAAGTTGAATTTAGAATAAATTTATATGATAGAAGTATATTTTTTCCTTTGGTTAGTGACTTTCCAGCTTTTTAATAGCTACTTAGGGAAATAAAATTAAGATAATCATAAATGCCTTTGGATCACTATAACATCAGCATTCCTTTTTTAGCATTATCGCATCAATCTTTTTCTGGGTTTTTAAAAATTAAATAATATTTAATTCATGTGTCATGGGGTCCTGTCATGTATAAGTGTCCAATTTGAAAAGCAAAGCTCTCTGCTTTAATATTATGGGACACAAGAAATAAGATTTTCCAAACAAATTGGCTTATGAGTCACTAATAATCTGGGAGTGGAATGGAGAAACACATTACAGTTTGCTTTAAAATCCCATTCAAGAAAATATCAACGGACATATTAAGACAGGACATTAGAAGAAGCTACATCTTTGGGCAGCAAAATTAAAGCAATTAGACCATGTCATGGGCTAATCACTGATGACATCTCCGTGGTTTTTCAAGCTTAGAATTGGGAAAGTGAGAGGCTGGAAATACAGCATGATTTGGTATGTTTCTCCTTGCATCTAGTAGTTCTACTTTTACCTATAGTGAGAAGCATGCCACATATCCTTTTCTTTCTCCTCCCCCTCCTCCTCCTCCTTTTTTTTTATGGTCTCAATTTCCAGGAAGTTCAGAGGCACAATTTGGGCTTAGAATCAGGATCTTGGCATTAAGCCTATATTTTCAAATCCTAAATCTCACCTACCCTCCACCCCAACCTCCCCATCCTCATCCTTATTACTTGAATTTCCCTTTTTCGTCTTTTGTTCATAGTTTTAGCCTTTTCTTGTTTCTGTGCATTATGCTGGGTATTGTTATAGTTTTTGCACATTATATTGAGCCCTTGAAGAGACAGTGTAACTGCACAGGCTCTGTAGTGAGACTGCCTGGTCCAGATCTTAACTCTGCCTCTCAAGGGCTGTTGATTTCAAGCAAACAGCTAGACCCATCTGTCATTTTCTTCTTCTGTAGAATGGGGTATTAATGGTAGCTGCCTCCTAGGATTAGTATAGGGATTAGATGATGTCATACAAGTTAAGTGCTTTCAGAGGTAGTCTGGCACATGGTAAGGCCTCAACAAGTATTAGCTATTGAAGATATGGCTGGGCAGACAGCCATGCCTGGAGAGGGAGGTTGAGAAAAATAGGCAAATATAAGATACAATGCTTTGTAGACATGATGATAAGTTTACCTGCCTTAACTTAAAAAAAGTTAACTGCTGACCACCGTGAAAGCAAAATGTGGCCCTGATAGTTACCAACTACAATTGTAAATAGAGAAATCTCAAACAATGCAGAAGTTGTCATCAATGAAAGCATTCCATAAATTCTTAGGAACAAGATCTGAAATGTTGGGTTTCCTTACTTAAAAAAATCAGATGGACATGTGTTTTGTCGCATTAGTTTCAATTTAGTTTCTCTCTGAAATTATGTCTTACAGTTTTGGCTCTGGTAATACTACGATTCCTACCTAGTTAAGAAATTTGATTTAAAAAAATCAGAATCCTATTTCCTACTCTTCCTCTTGCTCTCCTGGCACTACGATGTCTGTGATGTCCCTCAAAAGGAGTAGAAGAGAGATAAATACACCTGTCCATTCCCAGTGCATGGACCATATTCTCTGCTAGAAACTATAACTCTCATTCTCATGCCATAAGCAGATATTAATATCCTTACTTACATTATAGGTTCAGGGGAGTTAAGTGAATCTCCCAATGTCTTACATTTAGTGAGTGACAGAGTTGGACTCAAACTCTGGTCTATATGGTGCTAAAGCCTATTTTCTTATAGATACAGCCTATTCACTAGCTCTACCACAGAGTCTATGGATAAAAATATAGCTATAATGTATTAATTCAGTCATGCTTAATTAGGAATCTATAGCAATCTATACAATTCCCTGATGTAAATTTTTGAGGAGCAGTTTTCCTGTCGTTTAATATCGTTCATTTCATTATCATGATTCTAGTCCTGTGGCTATAATTTGTAACAACCTCTCACCCTATACTCTCAGTGAACCTGTCTTTTCTTGATTAACCACAGCTTAGCTAATTTCCTAAATCAAGCCATCTTTATTATTTAAGGAACAGACTATGCTTTTGTAACCCAAACACCCCAAAATACAGTGACTCAAACAAGAAAGAAGTTCCTCTCTCTCACATGTAATAGTCAGGACTAGCAAGCATCTTTGCTATCCTCAAAACATGACTTTGAATATTGAATCTTTTCAAGGAAGTGAGAAGAGGTGGGCCAGGTCAAGGAGATGGCCCAGAAATGATACATATTACTATCACTGACATCTCATTGGCCCAAACAAACTCATACAATAAAACTAGTGAACCCTCTAACCGAGTGGCTCCAGGGATAGAGGCTCTACTGCTAACGGAAAGAAAGGAAAACATATACTGGGGCACAATCAGTGTATCTGACTCATTTCTCCCAAACTGAACACCCTCTAACACTCCCATTGTCTCTTCAGTTGAAGTTGGCCTAGATTCCAATGTCCTCTATGATGAGGTCCCACCTTGCCCATTCAACTTTTTCTCTAGAGCCTCACCAATATAGGGTTATAGCCATTTTTAGAGCTAAAGAGAAATCTTTTAGAATAACAGTTATGGTCTTGACATATAGAAAAGTCTGTATATTACAAGCCCATCAGCTGAGTTGGGCAACTCGTCAGCCCTTCTCCAGGATCGAGTTCTGATGTGTGGTGAGGAA
>NW_006291965.1:1385300-1395207 GCF_000327345.1 Myotis davidii
AAGTGCAAATAGCTATTCTTATTTCCCTGGCTTTTTTTACATAGAAAGTAGTATATAAGGTACTGTATATACTGCTGTAGACTCTGTTTTTCTCACCCTGCTCCAGGCCTTCACCACCCTATTGTCTGTGTCCAAAATACCTTGGAAAACTTTTTATATGAGTACATATGCAACTAACTTATTCTTTTATAGAGCTGCATACTTTTCTATCTGTCAGAATTTACTGAACCAGTCTAAGGGGCATTATTTCATTAAATCCTCAACTGCCCATAAAGTAGGCATTATTATCCTGGATTTGCAAAGAAAATCAAAGCTTGGCAGTGCTGGGACCTTCCACAGTGCTGCCATGGTGATCGCTATCTTCTTGGGTCTGGTAGATTGGTTTATGGTATGCCACAGGAATGAATACTTTCAGTTCTTAAATGTTGGATATTCTTAAGAAAATTTCCTTTCTCTACATACAAGTAAGTTTTTTTATGCTAGAGGTTCTCAGCTTCAAAATACAAAAGAACCATTTGATACCTTTAGAAATGCGTATTTCTTGGCTTCACTCTCATGAGATCTCATTACTGTGTCTGAGAGTAGCTGCTGGAACACAGGTATCCCAGGTAGCCCTACCCCATCATTGTTATTCACATAGAATGGAACATAGAGGTCCTGCTGGGCAATCATCACTTTGAGCATACACCCTAGATGATTTGGGAGTAGTGATCCTTGGTCCACACATTAGCACACAGCTGCAGTCTCTAGTGCACATATTATCTCAGTAGGGCGTCATGCGTGGTAGCCAGCAGCAGTCCCTGAGTCCTTTGGACCATGATTTGTTCTCCTGGCTGTGTACAGGCTGTCTTAGATTAGGGTGGGTGCAGCAAGGCATGAAGTTGAATATCTCTTTTTTTTAAAAAAAAAATTATTTTTATTTTTTTAAAGCTTTATTGTTGAGAGTGTTACAGATGCCTCTCTTTCCCCACCATTACCCCCCTCAATGTGGTTCCCACCCCAGGCCTTCACCACCCTATTGTCTGCCTATTGTCTGTGTCCATAGTAATACACATTTGTATACATGTATGTTACATATGTATATACATATGTATATATGTATTATATGTATGTGTATATATATATGTATTACCTATGGAAACAGATGATAGGGTGGTGAAGGCCTGGGGCAGGGTGGGAACAGGGTTGAGGAGAAAGGGAAGAGGGGAAAGAGGGGCATCTGTAATACTCTCAACAATAAAGCTTTGGTTAATCTCTTCACATCCCACACCCTTCTTCCCTCTGAAATTCATCAGTCTGTTCCATGTTTCCATGCCTCTGATTCTATTTTATTCATCAGTTTATTTTGTTCATTAGATTCTTGTTCATTTATTTTTCTTTTTAGATTAAATTGTTGATAGATATCTATTTATTGCCATTTTATTGTTCATATTTTTATCATCTTTTTCTCCTCCTCTTCCTCCTCTTCTTAAAGAATACCCTTCAACATTTTATGCTGCTTTGGTGGGGATGTAGTCCTTTAGCTTTTTCTTGTCTGTGAAACTGTTTATCTGATCTTCATTTCTAAATGACAGCTTTGCTGGGTAGAGTACTCTTGGTTGTAGGTCCTTGCTATTCATTGTTTTGAATATTTCTTACCATTCCCTTCTGGCCTGCAAAGTTTCTGTTGAGAAATCAGCTGATAGCCTTATGGGTACTCCCTTGTAGGTAACTAACTGCCTTTCTCTTGCTGCTTTTAAGATTATCTCCTTGTCTTTAACCCCTGGCATTTTAATTGTGATGTGTCTTGGTGTGGTGACATTGGTTAATAAAATTATGTAGGTTTCAAGTGTACAATTCTATAATACATCATTTATATATGGTGCTGTGTGTTCACCACTCCAAGTCAAGTCTCCTTCCATCATCATTTGTTCCCCTTTAGCCTCTTCTACCTCCCCTCACCCTCTTTTTCCTGTGTTAATCACCAGCCTGTTGTCTGTGTCCATGAGTGTTTTTTTAAGTTGTTTGATCCCTTTACTTTTTTCACCCAGGCCTCCAACACCCTTCCCCTCTAAGAGCTGTTAGTCTGTTCTCTACTACCTATGAGTCTGTTTCTCTTTTGTTTGTCAGTTTATTTTGTTAATTAGATTCCACATATAAGTGAAATCATATGGTATTTGTCTTTCTCTGACTGGCTCATTTCACTTAGCATAATGCTCTCCAAGTCCATCCATCAGTCGTAAAAGGTAAGATTTCCCTTTTTTATGGCCAAATAGTATTCCAATGTGTAAATGTACTACAGCTTTCTTATCCATCCATCTATTTCTGGGCACTTAGGCTGCTTCCAAATCTTGGCTATTGTAAATAATGCTGCAATGAACATTGGGGTGCATATATTCCTTTGTATTAGTGGTTCAGAAGTGGAATTGCTGGGTCATAAGGCAGTTCCATTTTTTGCATACTGCTTTCCACAGTAGCTGCCCCAATCTGCATTCCAACCAACAGTGCACCAGGCTTCCCTTTTCTCCACATCCTCGCCAACACTTGTTGTTTTTTGATTTATTGATTAAGACATTCTGAACAGCGTGAGGTGATATCTCATTGTGGGTTTTTGTTTTTAATTTATCTGTGTTGTTAAAAGTATTATAGATGTCCTCCCTTCCCATCTATTAACCTCCTCCACCCTGCTCCTATCCCCCACCCTCCATCCCTGGCTTTAATTTGCATTTCTCTGTTGATAGTGCTGTTGAGAAGGTTTTCATATGGCTATTGGCCAGCTGTTTGTCCTCTTTGGAGAAGTGTCTAGTCAGATTTTTTTCCTGTTCTTTCAATTGGATTTCTCTTTTGTTTTTTGGTGTTGAGTTTTATAAGTCCTTTATAAATTTGGGATATTGGGATTGAGAAAGCCAACAGCTCTGTAACAAATTAGCATATAAATAAGTGCTTCTGGATCCCCAAAACCTGAGTGCACCAGAAGTTGAAAGCACTTACGTGTAAGGGATTTAAATAGGAAACCTTTACAATATCCATTAACAGAAAACGCTGAATTCTGTAGTGAGTAAGAATTGCTTCCTGAACTTAACTTTCATCCCTTTCTTCATTTCCACCATAGATCAGGAATCATAAAAATTGAACCATACCTATGGAATGGAACAGAATGTTAGAGCTTGAGGATCCCATCAGAGATCATATAGCATGAAGATTCTTAACCTGTGGTCCCTAGAAGGGACCCTTTAACTTACAAGGGTCAGTAAACTTCCTGAAATCATAACCAAAGTGCTGTGTCAAAAGAGTTTCTGAGCTCCTTAAAATGATTAAGTACCACTAATATAACCTTGCACCCTTATTTCACCAAGGATGAAACAATGATCAAAGGACTGCAATGACTTACGAAGGTCACAGAATTCTTTGTGGCAGGGGTGGGCTTAGAATATGGGCATCTCATTATTTTGTAATTGACTTCTTCGTGACTGAAGTAATATATGAAGATGGCCTAGTTAGAGACTTTGAAAATGGATGTACCATTGCCAAATCTGTAGTCTTCATAATAGAAAATGTTAATTGAGCATTTACTTTGTGCTAGACGCTGTTCCAAGTACTTTATATATTCATTTTACTCTCATAATGACTCCATTAGTAAGTGATATTAATGTTATTATTATCATCCCTGTTTTATTTATGAAGAAAATAAAGTACAGAGTAATGAATTAAAATGGCCAGAATTTATAAATTCAAACTCCAGCAGTTTGGCTCCAGAAACTATGCTTTTCATCATTATGCTGTCCCATTTCTTCCCATGAAATGATGATTAATGTCAACTGGAAGAATGACAACCAGCGCTTTTACAAAGCCACATTTTCATGAAACACAAGAGAAGGTAACCTTGGCTCTCTTCCTGCTAATTTCTGCATTTGAACAACATGAACCCTAAAATGAAGAAACACCACTGGGCTGTTTTAATGATAAAAGATAAATGTCAAGAGTGGCCATGGATCATGCAATATGTGCAATTTTATTTTTGCTTAGTGCTTTTCTGTCCTTCAATTTTTTTTACAAAATCTATCTCCTCTTTTGTTAGTCAAAAAGAAACACAATTTTAAAAATACTGTACACAGTCTAATTAACCTAGAAGTTCATTGCCTTCGGTTTTTTCACAGGCCACTGAAAGGAATCCTTGACCTCTGCTGACATTACTGTCAGGTTTTAAGCCTTTGAGGTTTGCACTCGTCTATCTTCAGAGTGCTTTTGTACTGCGGGAATTTCAGGGGCTGACAGGACTGCTTTAATGCTTTCATAGGTTGAAATATGGCACCCTAGCACCAACCCTTAAAATCAGCTGAAGGGAAGAGTTTCTCCAAACTTTATCTGTTAAACACTATGAATGGATGGATTGTAGGAGTTAACGTTTAGGTACAGAGATGAATAAAAGCTGGACACTGTGGTGATATGAAATGAAAGGGGGAACAGGGGCCAGGAGAGACTGGCAGGGGGTGAAGCTTTAGGATAGGCTATGTAGGAATAGGCGATTTGAAGAATAAATTATGTTCAGTGGTAATTTCCCCATCTTATAAAAAGAGTAATTTAATATGCAACATCCTTCAGTGCTAATCAGCAGTGTTTGTCTTTATGTGCCCAATCTCAATGTTGTTAATTAGACAACAGCATCAAATGTGACCCTGCTCTACATATAAGGCCCTGGGGGAGGCCACTCTGCCCCATGTTGTCACAAACAGTATCAGCAACAACTTAAAGACGGCACCCATCTGCCAAGACCCATTTATAAAACATTTGCAGAGAGTCTATTATTTATGTCTGGGAAGGTCTGTGTCATGGAGTTTGTTATAATTTCAAAGCTCAAGTTAATGGGAGATTTCTTGGAAAGTCTGTACAGAATTCATTTCTTAGAACTGTGTCTCCTGGTATGAAGATGAGACCAGATCTTGTTTCTCAGGAAACTTAGGGTTCCGCGTAGTAAGTGCCACGCTCTGCCATAGGCACGTTTGCAACTTCTTGAATAATAAAGGTCACAAAGTCAAGCCTTGTTTCAATATTATTGTCATCAGGATATAAAATATTATACTTTAGTGAATTTTTTCACAGGACTGAGTTTTATAACTTTAAAATGTCAAAGTTTATTTTCTTCTAACTTGAAACACATGGATAGGAATATTTCTCAAATATGTGACACCATTTCTGTCCCTTTGGAAGCAAAGCACTGTTCTCTAGGTACCAGAGGGTCACCACTGTGCATGGGAGAAGTGTTGATGCGCATGCAGCATGTCTCCTACCCTTAAGTCCCAGACTCTGTGCTCTGTCACGTTGTGTGTCTACACTTACATTTTTTTTTTTACCTTTTCCCTTACTATCCCTCTTCTAGATATCATTTCTTACTCTTTCCAGTGTGCCAGTCACAGACAGGCTATGTGAATTTGGGTTATTTTTCTTAATTTCTTGGGTTCCAGAATAGCTTCAGGTAATTGAGGTAATAAGAGGAATGTTTTTTAGGTAAGAGACAGTTTGCTATGAGCATCAATAGATATTTTTAATGTGTGGGGTTTTTTTTTAAATGAATTCACTAAACTTAATGATATACCCTCAAAGTATTTAGGATACCTTAGTGGCCCCATTGTTTAGAAATGTAGGATGAATGACTGGGTCAGAATGCTGTGATTGCATGGGCTGTAGGACTATGACTTAGCCAGTTGGTATCAGTCCATCAGTATTAGAGCACAGACGATCTTCTAATCTACATGTCCAGAGCTCTCACTCATTCATTTGTTCATTCACTCATTGAAGTGATTTTTAAGAGGGACTCATTTCGTAATTGTAAGCGGCAAGATTTCTAATTTATGGAGACTTAAGAGGGAATTGGGCTTCAAAAAATATAAGCCTGAAAAAGTTTAAACCAGTTAGAGGCATGTTTAATAATTTAGCACAAAAAGTCACCCTTACTTAACAATCCTACTTAACCATGATTTCTTCATCCATTAGCTTTGAGATTCTTTAGGGGTGATTACACTTACAGTAAAACCCAGTTTTATGACAGGGCTCATTATTATAGGGATTGGGGCAAATGTCACCCACAAAGTATCATGAAAGATCTGATATACCAATTGCTTACAAGCTCTAACACAGTAAGGGGTGTTATAAATAAGCAACTCTTGCTAGACATTTTGTTTCTAATTCACCTTGTTTAAAACTTGTTTTTTTTTCCCTCAAACTAGCTCCTTTTCTTAATATACCTACATATTATTTCCAGTTTTTGAACAATTGCAGTATGCCACAGCCTACCCTAGGCACTTGATTCCAGCTTGCAAAGTATTATGGGCTAGAAAAGAATAACAGTAAATCAATAATTACACTAATGATTATTTTATTTGGGTTATGTTAAATGTTATGACTTAGAAACTCAGCACTTTATATAAGTGTATTAAAACTAACTTTTTAAAATTTCCTTATGGGAGCTCCATTTTCTAAGAATTTTTAATGTTTATTGGCTATGGCCTCATTTTGCTTATCATACCCATACCTTTTCCTCCCTTCTTATGTTTTCAACCTAGTTTGAGCTCTTCTCATTTCAGTAGGCACGCTGTGCTGCCCTTTCATTTCAGATCTTTCCCTGATCTATATTTCAGTGACTTACAGCCTCTCTCCCATTTTGTCCTTCTTATGTCACACCTCCAGATTAAGCATCCACAATGTCAGCTTGAAAGAATGTCCTATGATGGTCTTGCATCATCAGCCAGAGGAATGCCAGCCTTCCTACATTGCATTGAAGCTGCCCTCAGCCTGGCTCCAGTCTACCTGCCAAGGCTTATCTTGGACTATTTCCTAAAACACACCCTCTCTTCAGCCATCTTACTCTATTCATTGTCTCCTGAGTGTGCATTTATGCACATTATCAAATCCATCAGAACTGCTCTACTATCTTACAGCATTGAATACCTCTAATTCTCATATTTCAATGTAGATCTTTCCTGTACCGTTGTTTAGATCCACAAATGTTTCTTTCCTTTCTAACATCATGATATTAATTTGTATTTCTTACTTAACAACACAGTTCTCTTATCGCTTCATTGTATTGGAACATGCGATTACACACCTAAGGCTGACAGTTTCTAGACATCAAGGACTGGGTCACCTTTAGGATATGGCACATGCTTTGCATGAATAATATTTATTGATTGTAATAAAAATTTATTGATTTCACAAAATAATTCCAACTGTACACAACAAAAGTGAAGACATTTTATTGATTCACATCAATGAGAATGTCCACAAGAATAGAATGCCACGCTTCCCAGAGATGTCAAGTTTAAGAGAGTTAGTAGTCTCCCAAGAGGCAGTTCATAGGGGAGAGTAAGTGCTTTGTGATAGGAACTCAGACCTGCTTCGATAATATGACCAGAATGGCTGGGTTCCAGAGCTAGAAGACCAGTAGAATTGTTTGATTCCGTGCCAGTTGTATTTTTTTGTGTGTGTGTGCCAGTTCTTATCTCATCAATATTTCATTGCTGTTTTTCTCTCTGGGAACATCAGAGTAAGTATATTGAATCTTCATTTACTGAAAAAAACAAAAGTATTTAGTAAGCAAAATTGACAGTTGTAATTATTGCTCCACCTGGCTACAGTGACGCTGGCATATATTTTATAAAATTCACTTTTATGTAGTTTTCTAGTATGTTTATTTTGATAGTCCTTGTACTTAGCAGAATATAAAATACAAAGAAATGACTATTTTGTGCCTGGTCTTGAATAATAAGTTGAAAGCATAAAATAAAAGACCATTCCAACCAGAACTTTGGCTGGCTTAGCATAAAGATATAAAACTGAAGTGCCCTTAAGACTACCTTATTCGACTTATTAACACGTTCTGCATTTTAATAAAGGGCAGATAGATTAAAAGTGTAGAGCATTACAAAGTTGGCTTTCTGAACTCCTGAAGGTAAAATGGCAAATCCAGGGCAGTGGCACTAGGGACCCCAGTAACTATTTAATATTTATTATGAATCATCATTGGAAGTTGGTGTATGTCTTTATATTTTCACTAGAGGCCCGGGGCATGAAATTCATGCACTTGGGCGGGGGAGGGGTCCCTCAGCCCAGCCTGCACCCTCTAGCAGTCTGGGAGCTCTCGGGGGATGTCCAGCTGACAGCTTAGGCCCACTCCCCATGGGCCTAAGCCATCAGTCGGACATCCTTAGTGCTTGCCAGCCACGAGCTTGGCTCTGACTGAGCAGTGCTCCCCCTGTGGGAGTGCACTGACTATCATGGGGTAGCTCCTGCATTGAGCATCTGCCCCCTGGTGGTCAGTGCGCATCATAGCAACTGGTCATTCTGCTGAGCACAAACCAAAATTCCCAACTCCTAAAAAGAAAGAAGGTTAGGTTAGGCACAGAGAGCCACTCTTATTGGTTCTGGGATTGGTAGGAACATTCTCAGTTTCCAAGTGCCCTGATGCCATTCAGGGATGAACCTTGCAAAGACGACTTTCTAGGGATCGCCGTCTCAGGTCTGCTATGCTGACTCTCCCACACACTGCCCAAACCCCAGGTGCAGTTGCATTTCAGGATTATATGATTGGGATGTTCTAAGCCACCAAGTTATCTCTATCCTTATTCATTTAAGAAGATAACATATTCTACATGGCCCTGCATGTAGTGGCCTCTGTCTGCCTCTCCAGCCAATCTTATGACACCGCCCTCCTGTTAACAAGATGTCAGCCACACTGGCCTTCTTTCACTTATTCTAATTCTCTAAGTGGTTTCAGTTCTGGGCCATTCTGTACACTGCAGCTGGCTGGGCCCTGTGTATCCTTCAGCTCTTACCCTGGCAATCACTTATTGAAAAATATCTTCCCTGACCCTTCAGACAACATAAGGATCCACTTGTTTCTCTCAGAATACTCTGCTCTCCTTCTCAGCATTGATGACAATTGTAATTAGATACTTATCATTACCTTTTAATTAAATCTTGTCTTTTCTTTATATTTAAGTTTCTTGATAGGACCAGGATTGTGTCTGTCTTTTCTTCAACTCTGTTCCTAGGTTACTGATACCTGTGGTCAACCAGTATTCTTTTTTATATTTTTAATTTTTTTAATATATTTTATTGATTTCTTACAGAGAGGAATGGAGAAGGGATAGAGAGCCAGAAACATCAATGAGAGAGAAACATCAATCAGCTGCCTCCTGCATACACCCCACTGGGGATGTGCCTGCAACCAAGGTATATGCCCTTGACCAGAATCGAACCCGTGTTTCAGGTGTTTGCAGGCCAATGCTCCATCCAGTGAGCCAAACCGGCTAGGGCCAGTATGTTTTTTTTTTAATGAGAGAATATGTTTCGTAAACTTTCAGTGCTTTGATAAATAAAGCATGGCCCCATCACAGATAAATTTACTACCTTGAACTGAAGGCAGATACACAAATATGTAATTAGGTTACATGTGCTAAAGGCTGTGGTTCATGCTTGTGATTTCGAATCCTACTATCACAAGGTAAGAATTGTGTTTCCACGGAGAGTTGCCTCCTAGCACAGTGGCTCCCCGGGAGAGCTTAGGGAGTCAGGTGGACCTGGGATTGGAACCTAGCTTTGAAATCAACTTACTGGATGACTTTGGACCAGTTACTGACCTTCCAGGAGCCTTCTTTTTCCTGTCTTTAAAAGGAGGATACTAGGCCCATCTTAGGAGTTGAAAGAATGATGCAGTAAAATCAAATATATGAAGTACTGAGCACAGTGGCTGGCTCGTAGGAAGTATGCAGTAAATCAGCAGTTCTCAGCCTGTGGGCCGCAACCCCTTTGGGGGTCGAACGACCCTTTCACAGGGGTCGCCAAAGACAATCGGAAAACACATATATAATAACATATTATTTTTGTGATTAATCACTATGATTGTAACAATGAAAATACATCCTGCATATCA
>NW_006291965.1:1395469-1417007 GCF_000327345.1 Myotis davidii
AATTTCCTTCCACTCATCAGAGTTCTGTTAGAAAGCCAGTCCCTGAGAACTCACTTCTTCTAGAGGGAGCTGATCTAGCTCAAATGGCTAGTGAGCTCTTATGTGTATTGATCTCCAATCTTGACTGCTGTGACTTTTAACCTTAGGTCCCAGTTCTGTTTTCTGAGGCAGCAGAGTACAAGTCTGATTGCTCATCTACATTTCAGACCTTTAAATGTATGAAGGCAGCTGTCAGATCACACTTAGACACCCTTCTTCTAGGCTAAATATCTCCGGTACCTCAACCAACCCTCCCATACTGTTTTCCAGACCCTCCTGTTTTTCAGACTCCTTGCTGTCTTAGTTACATCCCTCTACCCATGCTCCATTTGGATAGTGAATCAGCCAGGATTCTTCAGAGAAGCAGAACCAAAATTATATATAGATTTTTTAAAGGAATTTGTGTATGTGATTGCCAGTACTAGCAGTCCAAAACCTTTAGGGCAGGCTCTGGCAGGCTGGAAACTAGCAGGAGTTGATGCTGTGGTCTTGAGGCAGAATTTCTTTTTCTCAGAAGACCTGTTTTTTGCTCTTAAGGCCTTTACTCGATTCAATAAATCCCATTGACCCGTGTGATCAATGATAAATTACTGAAAGTCAACTGATTGTAGATGTTAATCACCTCTACAAAATATCTTCACAATAATACTCAAGTTAGTGGTGGATGAAATTCTGGGTACTATCGTCTATCACAGGCAGGATACTTAAACTATGAGGCTATGACTAAGCACAGAGTTTTTCTCTGTGTGGATAATGTTAGCTCCTTCGATCTGGAAACAACTTTTGTGTTAATATGATCTAACATTTTATTAACGTTTAAGAAATATCCAGACCACACCCACTTATTTCCACTGTATACATATAATATCTTTAAAGCAGGAGGCCTGGAACCTGTGACAGAAGCTCCTGATCCAGGTGAGAGGGTGCCTGACAACAAAGGAGAACCCAGATGGAGGAAGGGGTGGGAGTGAAAAGGACTCTGTCAAGGACCCTGAAGGGAGGGAAGGAGACAGTTTTCTTTGACAGGCCCCTGCTTTGTTTTGAGAGCAGTTAACATACGCCTCCCAGTCCCCAGTCCAGTGCTTTTGTTCACATGTCCCCAACTGCTACCTAAACAGAAGCTACAAGCATAGTATTAGTTAATAATGACTCACAGTGTTATTTCTCCTGCAAGTTATTTACAGCCTAATAAATGGCTCTTGACATTTGAAAACCATGTCATAGAAATATAATTATTGCAGCAAAACTTTAGACTTTAAAGACAAGCAGGGAGGGAGCTATTTTTGGAAACTGGCACAAGATTCATCAGGTGGACCAGCTGTGCCCCACTCTCCGTTCCTGAAATCTGTTCATTGTGCCTGTCAAGAGGCTGCCCTCTCCCAGAACTGCTGATGCTCCATTAGCCTGCAGGGCCAGCCCTCCTACCTCTAGGCAGCTGTGCTGCCTCTGTCCCCGGTTTGGTTTTCTGACTCCTGCATTAATATTAAGAGGGACTGAGCAGCTGAAAAATCAGCAGGAGAAAACAAAAGAATGGAGCATGTTACTTAAAAAATAGTGTAAGCCTGCAACACCCGTCAGTCAAATCTACAGATTTTAAGATGCTGCCAGGTGGCTGCACAACTTGCTTAAAATATGTATCTAGTAACTTCAGGGAAAACACCAAGGTTTGTGCGGGGCTGTGCTTTGGGTTCCTTCTGTTCATAAGTAGTATCCATTTGTAGTGAAGTGTTCCACAGTGTAGGCTATTCACACCATTGGTGACTCACAAGATAATTTTAGGTGCTGTGTGGATGGTGCTCATTTATTTTCGTACATATTCTTGTAAAATGTGATAAAAGTTTGTATTTATTTTAATGCATATTTTAAAAGTATGACTATTGCATTAAGTGATATAAAAGTATAGTCATTGCATACTGCTTAAGGCAATGCTAAGGTAAAAATTTCACTCTAAAGAAAAATGCTAAATAAATGACAGACAGTGGGGAGACATGGTAAAAGTTCTGACAGTGACCTGAGAATGGCTACAATTAGAGATTACATATCCAATGACAAAAGACTGGGCTTTACTATCAGAACTTACTTGAAATTTCAGCTCCATTCTGGCCTCTTTAAGGTCTTATACTTTTCATCCATAAAATGGAAATGATAATATTTAACCTTTAGGATAGGTTTGAAGGTTAGAGCTAATAATATGAAGTACCAGGAATATTATAGGCACTCCATAAATAGAAATTGTTGCTTTTAGTATTTTAGATCTATTAGAAGAAAATGGCACACCTATCAAAACAAAGAGAACAAAGTGTAGAGATCTAGCAGTAAGACATAAAGATAGAAAACTCTAATTCTGTGAGCCTGCATTAGTGTAATTAAGCAGTGGTTTAGCTAACCCTGTTTAGGGTACTTCATCATCTGACATTAGCTTCAAATACAAAAGCAGAAGTAGGCCTGGCCATGTGGCTCAGTGTTTGAACATCTACCTATGAACCAGGAGGTCACAGTTTGATTCCTGGTCAGGGCACATGCTCAGGTTGCGGGCTCTATCCCCAGTAGGGGGTGGGCAGGAGGCAGCCAATCAACAATTCTTTCTCATCATTGATGTTTCTGCCTCTCTCCCCTTCTCTCTTTCTTTCTCTGAAATCAATACAAACATTTTTTAAAAAAGCAGAATGAGAATACAACAGTCAAGGTGAGGCCGCTAGACCCCACCAAAAGTAGATTCAATGGTATGGAAAGTTTCAGTTAAAGATGCAGAAAGGAAGGGCTGACAGCCCCTTGGCCCTTCAGTTATGGACCCCCTGTGTAAGTGGAAGTACTGAGAGGGGCATGGAAATGCCATCCTGTGTCAAGGGTCTTATGAGCCCATTGCATGGGTGTTTGGAGACTTAATAAAATAAAAGTGACATTAAAGACTGAATCTTTTTTCCCCTTTATTTTGTTGAAACCTAAAAGAGAACACTCAGATCTTGTCACTAAATTCTCAAGCCTCCAAAGTATTTCTTCTCATCCTTCATCCATCTCAGTCAATACGCTGATACGCTTTCCTCCCAAGGGGGACCCAGTTCTGGAATGCGGATGAAACCAAGCCAGCTAGGTCTGCCTCAACAAAGTACCACAGACTGGGTGGCCTAGAAAACAGACTTATTTTCTTGCTCTTCTGGAGGATTGAGGTGTCAGCAAGGTTGGTTTCCTCTGAGGTCTCTCTCCTTGGCTTACACATGGCACCATCTTCCTGGGTATTCACTCTGTGTCTGTCTGAGTCCAAATTTTTTCTTCTTTTAAGGACACCAGTTATATTGTTTTAGGGCCCTCCCTCATAACCTCATTGTAATTTAATCATATCGGTAAGAACCTATCTTCACCATGTAGCCACATTCTGTGGTACTGAGGGTTAGGACTTTCACATGTGAATTTGGGGGACAAAACTTGGCCCATACATATGTCCATGAACCATTCTTGGAAAGAAGGCATTCACATTGTGACCCACTAATTAGACAACAAGCTTCATGTTTATCCCAATGAACAGTGCCTAAGCCTCCATATCTTTGCAGTGTATCCTAAGTATCAGAGTCAAAACATCCTTCTCTGAAATTTTGAAATTAATAAAATTAGATTTTATTTGAACATATTATAAAAAGATTGTGACAAGAGGCAGCACACTGTGATTGGCGTGTTAATTGCCAAACACTGCTAATGAGTGCTTTGTAAACACTGAAATATAATAATGTATTCTTACTCAGTTTTCCTAGCTCAATTCCAGTCCCACACATCCTATCTTGATACTCCTTTAAGCTTGATTTTGGTCATGGCTCTGCCACTAGCTACTTGAGTGACTGTGGGCAAGTTTGCCCATCTAGGTCTCAGTTCATTCCTGAGTAAAATGGGGATAATAATTACCTGATAGGGAGGCGAAGGGATAACAGGACATGTGGCTTTGAAGGACTTTGTACAATGCCTGGTATACAACAGGCACTCAATACATGCAAGGTAATATTAGAAGGCTTATTTGTATACAGGATATATGGAAAAGAGGGTGGCTTCTTAGATGTTGGACTGGGAAGCAGTAAAAAGGAAGGGATGGCCCCCCATCAACTCATATTCTCTATCACGAGCAGAAACTATTCTAGATTACTCCCAAGTCATACTTTAAATCAGCTTTCATTTATGAACTCAGAAGAACACACTTACATTGAACTGTAGCAGCCCCAGCCCATGTAATACTGTCTTCAAAGAATTCACATAAAAATTTGACCTCTTATGACTTTTATATACATCATCATTTCCTTCCAGAGAGCAAGCAGTAAGAATAGGGATTCTATTATATGTATTAAGGCAAATAGTATGAAGCGGAAAGTGATATTGCCAGGGTATGCATTCATTGGAATCCTGACCCAGCTAAAGCTGCCCTTTTGGCAGGGTGGGTGTTCACTTGAATATTTTCTGGCCACGCCCAAGCCCTTGCTATAAAGATACATAAGTGAAAAGTAAGAAACTGGGTACCTTTTCTTTCCCCTCTTGATTCTGTTGCTCATCTTGAATTCTCTACTTTTCTAGGCATTGTATTTGAATCTTTTTAAAAATTCTTTATTGTTTAAAGTATTACATATAGTATTACATATGTCTTTTCTTTCCTCCATTGACCTCTCCACAGCCACCCTCATCCCCCAGCACATGCTCTCACCCCCCAGTGTCTGTGTCCATTGGTTATGCTTATATGCATGCATATAAGTCCTTTGGTTGGTCTCTTACCAACCCCCCTCCCTGCCTTCCCTCTGAAGTCTGATGGTCTGTTCTATGCTTCTCTGTCTCTGGATCTATATTTGAAGTCTTAAGGATACATGTTATTTCTTCTATTTTATTCTCTACTAGTGGCCCGATGCACGACGATTCGTGCAAGAATAGGCCTTCATTCCCCTGGCTGCTGGCACCGGCTTCCCTCCGGCACCTGGGACCCTAGCCTTTGCTCTGGCCCCTGGCCGCTCCGCACCTGCACGCACACACTGCTCAGAGGCCTGGAGCGGCCAGGGTGGGGCGGAACGCCTGCATCATCACCATGGCAACGACACAAGTGTCCTGGCCTGGCTACCACCATCTTTGTTGCATCAATTTGCATATTCCCTCCTTATTGGCTGTGGGCGCCACCATCTTTGTTGTGGAGTGACAGTTAATTTGCATATCCCACCTTTAATAGATAGGATTGCCAATGGTATCTATCTTTAGACTGCTTCTTCAATGTATCTATATCTCTGTTGCATTGACTTTACCTTAAGTTCCCACTAACTCTTACCAAGATTATTATTTTTACATCTAGTTTCCTTGACTTCATTCTCTCTCCTCTCCAATCCAACCACTTCCCTGATTAAGTTTCTTAAAATGTAACTCTATTCAACCCACCACTTGAAATAGCAAATATTTAGTCAGCAGACTGCATCCCAAATGGTTTAAGCACAACTGAAATCTGGCTTCCACATAACTAAATAGAACTCTACCGCTTCAGTTGTGTTGCAAATGATCTGGAATCTCTGCTTAAACTACAAATGCAGTCAAAATGTATCGAGTGCTCACTAGCTGCCAAACATTGTGCAGAGTGCTTTATTTGCACCATCTTTTAAAATTGTTATAATATCTCTATAAGAAATTGCTCATAGAATGGAAGTGGGGGATGATAAGGTTAAGGGGTTTTCCCAGTGTCACACAACTGGGAGTCATGGAGCTTGGTTTACTGTGACTCCAAAGCCATCCTCTGCCCCAATCTGTGTTTACTCAAATCTACCCATCAGGTTTTTAAGGTGCATCTGAAACATCTCCTCTAGTAAAACTGCAAGCTCCTTTATTGTTGGGACCATGGAAATGCTAACTATGTATGTTTTTATTACTCATACAATTTAGCATAGTGTTAGCTTCATAGTAGGTACTGTAGGTACTCAATAAATGTTTGATAAATGAATGGATGGAGCAGATGGTTTCAGCTAAAACACAAATTAAAAGTAAAAAGCAAAGTGGTACCTAGTGCTACTGTATGGACTTATATAAACAAAAGCTGAGCTAAATTACATTTCATTTCACTTCACAATGACCTCAGTCTACCTCAAGGGCAGAATAAACAGAATTTGTGGATTTTATGAGTTCATACCCATAAAAGAACATTACTGATATGTGTCCTCCTATAAGAGGGGATAGAATTTCAGAGCTGGCATTCTGAATAATAAAGCTGTAGAATCCTGCATGTGGGGAAAAAATCTCAAGCTAGTCAACAAAACCAGGCTGCCCCCTAATGGGGACCATTACGTTTGCTTAGCATCCACGCAACTTACTGAATTGTCTTGGGCATGCCACTTCACCTCTTTCAACCTAGTTTCTCATCTTTAATGCAAAAAGGCTAGTGAAGATAATAAGAACTAACATCGTTTAGATGCCAGATATTAGCTAAAGACTTATATATGTCAATTGTGGATACACAGCTAGTATGAGGCAGAGGTATGCTTTATACCTGCTAACTGAATTTAAAGCCTAAACATTACCATTTAAAAGCCCTTTCCAGCTCTAAAATTCAATGATTTTCCCATAGGTCCTCTTTGATTCTAAAGCACTTGAGTTGGTTGGAGGCTCTTACACATCAGTGTCTAAAGATCCTTCATCCTGCTTTGTGATGTTTGGCCAATAGTAAGCATTAATTATTTTTGTACTTCTAGCCTTTGGGGAACCTGCTGGAGAGATCTGAGCCATTGTGTAGCCTGGTCTGGCTCACATCTGCTGAGGGCATTCTGGCCAGGGACTGTGAGGAGGCAGAGCAGACACCAGAAAGAAGCTTCTGTTGCCAAGTCCATATCACTGAGGCACAATTTGATACCTAACAGAGCTGAAAAATAACACACCTTTGTCAAAATTGGGCAGTGGATTTGTAGGTGTGTTTTATATACAATACACAATGAGCAAATTGACATTCATCCCCTGTGACCATAACCTTAGGAAAAGACCTTACGTTCTCAGGGCTACAACCTCTCCATGTGTATTTATCAGTAAAGACTTTCCTTTCTGGAGTACTATTAAAATGTATTTTAATTTTTATTTAATTTATTTGAATGACATTAATAAAATTGTATAGGTTTTCAATAGATAATTTTATATTGTCTATAAATTGTATTTTGTGCTCATCACCCAAGATCAAGTCTCCTCCCATTACCATTTATCTCCCCTTTCCCCTCTTCTACCTGTATTTCCCTTTGAATGGCAACATGCTGTTGTCCGTGTTTGTGAGGTTGTGTTTTTTTGTTGTTTTGTGTTTGTTTGTTTGTTTGTTTTTGCTTAATGCCTTTACCTTTTTCACCCAGCCCCACAATCCCCCTTCGCTCTGACAGTTGTCAGTCTGTTCTCTGTATCTATGAGTCTGTTTCTATTTTGTTTATTTTTTTCATTAGATTACACATACAAGTGAAATCATATGGTATTTGTCTTTCTTTATCTGGCTTATTTCACTTAGTATAATACTCTTCAGGTTCCATTCATGCTGTCAGAAAAAGTAAGATTTTATTCTTCTTTTTTGGCCGAGAGTATTTCATGTACAGTGGGGCCTTGACTTACAAGTGTCCCGACTAATGAGTTTTTCGAGATACGAGCCGTCTCTCGGCCAATTTTTTGCTTTGAGTTGCAAGCTAAAATTCGGGTTAGAAGTCAGCTTCAGATACTCTACCGCTAGTTGACACAGCGAACGAACGTCACAGTGAATGCCACAACATCAGCCCAGCATCACGTGTCTCACTCATTCACTTTATGATTTGACATATGAGTAATTTGAGTTACGAGCTCCGTCACAGAACGAATTAAACTCGTAAGTCAAGGCCCCACTGTATAAGTGTATACCACTGGTTTTTTTATCTACCCATCTACTGATAGGCACTTGGGCTGCTCCCAAATGTTGGCTATTCTGAAAAACACTGCAATGAACATAGGGTGCATATATTCTTTTGATATTGTTTCGGGGGTTTTCAGGTATATTCCTAGAAGTTGAATTGCTGGATCATAAGACAGTTCCTTTTTAAATGTTTTAGGAAACTCCATGCAGATGACCAATAGACATATGAAAAGATGCTCAACATCACTAATCATCAGATAAATGCAAATTAAAACCACAATGAGATATTACCTCACCCCAGTCAGAATGGCTATCATCAATAAATCACCAAACTATTTTGAGACTAGAGTGACACAAGAAGCACTTAAATGAATGTGATAGGAAATGAGATGGATAGCACTGCATACATGAGGATAATGAGGTGGGATGAGTTAGCTTGAAAGAGTTAGCATTGCACAGATATCTGCAGAGGTCAGTATGGCTCAGGCTTCGACCACACTCTTCTTCTGCAGGAAGTTGAAATAGATGATCCTCAGGTCCCTTCTAGGTTGGTAATTGCAAGAGTCTGAACATCTGCTAGGCTAGAAGACAATTTTCCTTATTTATCTATGTTCAATTTTTTTTCATAGCATGGTTCTATAAAGAAGTATATTACTTTATTGATTATGAAACTCCATATTTACTGGTGCCAAGAGAATTACTGAAATCCACTTTGAATAGGTGTAAATGTTGCTTTGTCACTTTATTTTTTTGTAAAAGTATAATTTTTTCTCATGAAAATAGAACTTCTGATGGTCATTTCAGTCAAAAAGATAAATAATTATTTCACATGGATGTATGAGAAGTTCAACTTATGTGGTGAAAATAAGTTATGCTTTGCTTGCGCACTGAAGAAAGCAAATGATGGTACCTTGGCAGTTTGCTTCAAACTCCTGGATACCAGGAGTTGTAAGGTTTTATAGATGGTCATATGGTTTTGGTTCAGCTAGTGAATAGAGGTGGAAGCAAGCTCTTGGTATGGCTTTCATGGTTAAAATTTTCTATAAAATATTTGTGATGAGCATTAGTTATTTTCTTGTTTCAATAGTTAAAGGTCATAAAACATAGAGTGCTCATGCCCACTCCCTCCTGCACACCCTTTGCAGAGATATAACTAACTGGACATGAGGCTCTTTCCTACTGACTTGGGTCAAGTCCTCAGAATCCATTCGTGATACAGCCAATCGGGAAGCTACACCAGCTAATAAGAATTAGTACCCAAACCCTGTTGCTGTTCCAAGGTTCATCTCTATGGACATCCAAGAAATAGAGAGGGATCTACGTAGAGCACATTTAATTTTGCATGATTTGGATTAATGATCTCGTATCTCTTTAGCTTAATTTTAACTGTACCTTTTCCAGCTACTTTGGAGACACTCTCTGTGTGACCTTGGCCAAGTTTCTTAGTTTATCTCATTCCTCTAGCATGAAATATGGCTCATTAGCATGAAGCCAAATTGTGCTGTACATTTTTGCTCCCCCCAACCCCGCCCAATGCAGATCCAACCACCAGTGATAAAAGAGTGTTGTCTTTATATGTTCTCCTTTACCCTGCCCAGCGTTCTTCTCCTTCTGAATTGATTATTCCATTGTCAGGAATAGATTTCATTAAGACATGTAGTATAGCCGAAACCGGTTTGGCTCAGTGGATAGAGCGTCGGCCTGCAGACTGAGAGGTCCCAGGTTCGATTCCGGTTAAGGGCATGTACCTGGGTTGCAGGCACATTCCCAGTGGGAGATGTGCAGGAGGCAGCTGATCGATGTTTCTAACGCTCTATCTCTCTACCTTCCTCTCTGTAAAAAAATCAATAAAATATATTTTTTTTTAAAAAGACATGTAGTATAGGAGCAGGTGAGATATGCAGATTTGAGCACTGATAGGGATGAAATGAAATGATAATTAATTTTCCTCCTATTCCCTTGATGATGATAAGACTGAAATGAACACTAAAATTATGTTCTGTAATAATCCATGGTGACAAAAAATAACCAGTCAAATAATATGTTGTCCTCAATACTCAGAGCACATTTGAGATACAGAATAAGACTAAATAACCCCAATTTTCCTTTCTGTTCTCTTTTGTAGTCTCCTATGTTAGTGTGGGTGAGGCAGTGGGCGATGGAGGGAGGGACACTGAACTCAGGATCAGAATACTTGTGCTTATGTGTCAGATTCGTAACTGACTACCTGTGTATCATTGGGTACATGGCTTACTGTTACAGCCTCAGCTTCCTAACCGTTATAATGGAGGAGAATGATAGTATCAACCTCATAGCAATGTTAAGGTGAGATAGTGAATGTGACTTAGTAATGCATTGAATGAATTGCAAAATACTTACACATGTTTTAGAGTCTTAAAAGAGATTGGATAAAGAAGATGTAGTACATATACACATTAGAATACTACTCAGCCTAAAAGGAAGAAATATTGCCATTTGTGACAATGTGGATGGATCTTGAAAGTATTATGCTAAGTGAAATAAATCAGGTGAATCAGGTGATAGGGAACAACCACCATATGATTTCACTCATATGCTGGATATAAAACACAAAGTAACAAATGAACAAATAAGACAAACTCATATAGACAACAGTATGGTGGTTACCTGAGGAGAAGGAGGGTGAAGGCAGGATAAACAGGGTGAAAGGGATCATGTGTGGTGTCAGAAGGAGACTAGACTTTGTTTAGTGAGAGCACAATAGTGTATACAGATGTCATATTATAAAGTTGTACACCTGAAATCTGTATAATGTTACTAACCAATGTAACACCAGTAAATTTAATTAAAAAAAAAAAACTGGCCAAAGACGCTGATTGAATGCAAACCAATTAAGTAGTAGAGGCTGACACCACTCACCTAGTAGATAGAGTGTACTTTGTTCAAAGAAAATCATACTGTAAAAAGACAGTAATTAAGACATTTAAAAAGAACCTGCCCAGGTTAAAGAGGAGGACACCCAAAGCCCAGTCCAGTCATAACACACCTTACCCCTGCAACTCCTGAGGCTGCTAAGTCCCAGAGAGAGAGGCTGTTTTCTCAGACTCTCACAGCTGGAAAGATGAAGAAATGGGATTTTAACCTCAGCTGCTGGAACACCGATTCACTTTTCCATTTTACCACAGAGCAGGGCCAATCCAATATGCCCGTAATGGCCAGGCAAATTAAAACTGGCCAAGTGCCAATTGCTTCAACTCACTCAATTTGTTCACATCTTCCCTTCCTCCCCAAACTCAGGCAACACTTAAGCTCTCTTACTGCCCTGGGCTCGGTGGAGCCGTCCCTTCCCCCCTCGTCTTGTGAACTGAACTAGAATTGCTTCATTTGTTTTCTGCACAAGTATAAAATGATATTTTAGGAATTAAAACTCACAGTTCAGATATGGAAAATGTGAGAACATCGTTATATAGAGTTTCCCATGCTCTGAAAGTTGAGTTCTGAGCTCTGTGGCCCTGGTGCTGAGCGCTGTGGCTGGTGCAGCTATCATTGGTGCAAGACCGAAGCCATACTAATAGAAGAGGATTGAGTTGTTAAGGCAAATCAGACAGCTTTGGGTGAGGAAGTCAGGGGTGCCTAGTGGAAAAAAGAAGAAGTGAGATGGAGTCATTTATGATGCCTGTGAAACCTGAGCAAGAATGGTGCCGAAAATGTCAGTGCAGCAGAGATGTGGTGGGGAAAGCGAGGGTCCTCAGCTTGCTCTGTGGGAAGGCTCACTTGTCATGTTCCCCTGGAAGTGCACAATCACGGCCAAGCTATTTTATGAGACAGAATTTAAGAATGTGCGTTTGAGGGGAATGGATAATTTTCAGATGCTTTCATCTCGTAATGGTTAGCATGGACCAGAATGAAGCCAACGCTCAAGCTCCTGATGCAAAATCCTAAGTCAGCGTTACATTAGCAGTGAGTGACTTCCAGTTCTTTAGTTATTTAATACCCCATGGAAATCCATCTTGGCATGCCTCTCATATCAGCTTCAAAGGAGATTTTTCCTCTCGGAGGCAGTCTCAAAAATCAGACACTGTTTTCCAGTCCCCTGCAGTTTCTAGGCAGGGGTGTGATGGTCTGCAATAGCTCATCCCCTTTCAGTGCAAGGCTCAGATTCTAACTCCTACATAAAGCACAGTAGATTCAAATTACAGAATCAAATGAGGTTAGCAAGGCAACTCCCCCCTTCCCCCTCTCTGGGAGCAATAAAGTGCCTAGAGAGGAAACAGAACCAATGGGAATTCTCCTGATTTATATGGTAAGTAAGAACTATAGGATTGTTGCTGACAGCACACACTGCCCAGCATGCCTGCTTGGGGAGGTTGGACACTTCATGGATGACCAGTGAGTGAAGTGTTTAAAACTTCGAGGATGGGAGGCCAGTTAGGCTGTCCCTACATGAAGGCTGACCGTTGGGCAGTTTTGCCTAAAGTAGTTACTTAATTTGTTGACATAAAATGAGGTAGGAGATTAATAACTTAATGTTCTAAAAAGGTTAAAGGTAGTTTTAGCCATCCTTTTATTTAACAAATATCTTGAGCACCTGTTCTCAGTACAAAACTAATCTAGATTGTGTGTGGGATGGGCTGATAAAAATACTGCTGCTTACCTTTGAAAAAATGTGTTAATAACGTACTAGATTAAATATCTATGCTAGAGTTGAATAGTGATGGGACTGGAGAAAAGATGGGATCATTCACTCAACAAATGCTTGTTAAACACCTACTGTGTGCCAGGCACTCTACAAAATGTTTGAGAATGTGAGAATCAAACTCTCTGCCTTTAACATACTTTTGTTCTAGAGGGATGCAGCCATTAGACCTGTATTTGAAAGGCAGTAGTTTTCTCTGGCTATTGCATATGTGTAAACTTGCAGTTGTATAGTTCTGACTGTAGGGCAGATTTAGCAATTGCTACCTTTCACTGATTGTGAAGAAACTAGAGGCCCGGTGCACAAAAATTTGTGCACTGAGCGGGGGGGCGGGGGGGGGCGTTCCTCAGCCCAGCCTATGCCCTCTCACAGTCTCGGCCCCCTCGGGGGATGACCACCTGCTGGCTTAGGCCCGCTCCCTGGGGGATCAGGCCCAAGCTGGCAGTCAGACATTCCTCTGGCAGCCCGGCAGCCCTTGGGGGATGTCCACTTACCAGCAGGGAGCAGACCCAAGCTGCAGTCGGACATCCTTAGCGCTGCTGAGACAGTGGGAGAGGCTCCCGCCACCACCGCTGTGCTTGCAGCCATCAGCCTGGCTGGTGGCTGAGCAGAGCTCCCCCTGTGGGAGCGCACTGACCACCAGGGGACAGCTCCTTCATTGAGCATCTGTCCCCTGGTAGTCAGTGTGTGTCATAGTGACCAGTGACTCCCAGTCGTTGTGCTGTTAGGGTCAATTTGCATATTACCCTTTTACTATATAGGATAGAGGCCTGGTGCACGGGTGGGGGCCAGCTGGTTTGCCCTGAAGGGTATCCCGGATCAGGGTGGGGGACCCGCTGGAATGCCTGGCCAGCCTGGGGGAGGTGGCCACACCCACTTTAGGGTAGGGGTTCCCCACTGGGGTGCCTGGCCAGTCTGGGTGAAGGGTTGAGGGTCGTTTTCAGGCTGGCCAAGCCCCCTGGCAACAGAAGCTCCCAGCCTCTCCTTTTTTTCCTTTTTTTAAAAATTCTGGGATTTATTTACCTTCTATAATTGAAACTTTGCCGCCATCTTGGTTGGGTTAATTTGCATACAGTCGGTCTGATTGGCTGGTGGGCGTGGCTTAAGACATAGCAAAGGAACGGTCAGTTTGCATGTTTGTCTTTTATTAGTGTAGATGAGTTCTTGTATATGGTGACCCAGCAGCCCAGGACATGTCTTTTCTGGATAGTGTTTAAGTGAAATAAGGGAATAAGCCATAAGTTTATACTAGAAATCTGGTGCACAAAATTCATGCACGGGTAGGGTCCCTAGGCCTGGCCAGCAATCAGGGCCAATCGGGGCCTTCTGGCTACCGGCCAGGGCCTCCCTTCCCTGGCTGCTGGCAGGTTCCTTCCTTTGTTCCACGCCGCCACCTGGTGATCAGTGCATGTCATAGCGAGCAATTGAACTCTGGTCAAACCCACAGAGGGGACACTTTGCATATTAGCCTTTTATATGTGTAGATTATCTAATGGATAGCCAAAGTTGCAGACGTTTTGGACAGGATCCTTTCTACCAGAAGATTTTAGTCCCTACATCAGTGGTTCTCAACCTTCCTAATGCCATGACCCTTTAATACAGTTCCTCATGTTGTGGTGACCCCCAACCATAAAATTATTTTCGTTGCTACTTCATAACTGTAATTTTGCTACTGTTATGAATTGTAATGTAAATATCTGATATGCAGGCTGTATTTTCATTGTTACAAATTGAACATAATGAAAGCATAGTGATTAATCACAAAAACAATATGTAATTATATATGTGTTTTCCAATGGTCTTAGGCAACCCCTATGAAAGGGTTGTTTGACCCCCAAAGGGGTTGCGACCCACAGGTTGAGAACCACTGCCTTACATAAAAATAACCTATTAATTGAATTTGTTTTAACACTATTTGTGCCATGCCTAGATTTCTTAATAATATATCCTGATTCTGGGGTGCTTAAGTAAAGTATTTTATAACTAGAGCCCTGGTGCATGGATTCGTATACCAGTGGGGTTCCTCAGCTTGGCCTGGGGGGATTGGGCTGACATTGGCTTTCCGACATCCCCTGAGGGGTCCTGGATTGTGAGAGGGTGGTTCTTGGGTGACGCACACTGGAATCGGGCTCCCTCTTCTCTGGTTCCTGTGTTGAGCGTCTGCCCGCAGTGGTCATTGCGCATCATAGCTACTGGTCTGATGGTTGAATGGTTGGATGGTCATTTAGGCTTTTACATATATAGATAATTTCAGGAACAAAAGTGTTAAAGTTTTCTTACCTGATGTTCAGTTCAAGCTAGAGTATTTGGATGTTTATAGGAAAACCAACAAAAACTGGACTAATATAAAAAAAAAATGAAGGTCCATGAATGATTAACAAGCACCATATTTATACATCTAGACAAATATAGATGTATAAAAGTAGATGTATATGTATGGTATTCTTAATAGTAATTAAGGTACATAGTAATTCCTACTAATCACTAATGATCTTGATGCCAAATTGCCAGGATGATAGCTATGTATGAACTTCTTTTTCAGATTAATTTGAGAGCCATTCCATCTATTGGAAAAACATTTCATTAAATTGATTTTACACACACACACGTACCACATGAGATTTATTTTTCCTAAAAGAATAGTCCTGAGGAATTCATCTTCATAAAACACTATAAATGCAGCTTATATTTTACCATAAAGATATTATGAGAGTCAGTTATTAGGGATTACAGGGATACAACTATTTTGGCATATGTATGAAACTCATGTGATACTTGGTGTCTATTACTGTAAAGTATTATTTTGAACATTTCTTAAGTAAATGTCATGGCATTTAGAAAAAAATGTACCACAACTATAAAATACCAAAGGTCAGATAGAATATTAACTCCATTCCATTTCAGATCTGTCTCTTATTCTGTACCCCCAGGTAAAAAGCTATTCCATATATATGTTGCTTTAGCAACACTTTCAAGTCATGGTAAATCCAGTTTAAATTATAAAGGCCTGACAGTTGTGTGTGTAGTTACATTTTTTTCCCACCTTCCTTAAATTACTAAGAGAATACCTCCAGAAGAAAAAAAAAAAGTCTCACAAAGTGAGAATTGGTAGACAAGGATAGAGCTAGAAACAGGCAACAAATTACTAATAGTCTGGGAAGACCTCTTGGGAGAGGGGAATGTGAAGCAGATAACAATATTTGGATGCTTGAAATAGAAGTGCCCTTTCTTTGCCATTTTATGGGCCAACTAATTTACGTTTTTCCATCTCTAACGTAGTGAACATTAAATTTTCCTTTAGTTTCTTATTTAAAATCTTACAGAATGTCAAACTGCAGAGAGACAGTCCTGCAGTGTTTCCTATTTGGGGTTCCTCAAAAAAAACACAAAAAACAATTCCTACAGGATGCTCTGAGATAAAACAGTGTGTGGTCATATAAGTGTAGGAAATATCACAGACCCTCCTGGAAAGTCACACATTAATAAATGGGAAGATCTAGAAAGTGGTATAATGAATCCTGTTCATTTTTTTGTTTGTCAAATTTTCCCCAATTATTTGACCACAGAAACCCCAATTTTATCAGTTGTAACAGCTGTTCATTTCCTTAGAACTAATGTTACACAGTACACTGAGCTCTGCGGGTAGCACCCCTTCAAGTGTTCTTCCCTAATGGCCCCTTAGCCTGCACTTAGAACTCTTCACAATAGAAAACAAACCCACATTGCTTTCTTAAGTCTCTGTCCTAGGAAAACTCCAGTCCTTGTTTCTCTCAGTCATAAAATCTCTTATCTGCTTGTTTTAGGTTCCATCTGTCCTTTCTCCCTCCTTCTCATTTGCTGTTCCTCTTATGAGACCCATCTACCCTCTCATAAACAAACTATGGACAATTTTATTTATTCAGCACATAAATATTAAGCGTCTGTAATGTGACAAATTGTGCACTAGGTAATCAGGCACTCAGGTGAGAAAGAAAAATCTCATTATCTTCCTCCAAGGAGAAAGCATCCTGCATATTGTTACAGTAATTTGCAGATGCGTTGGCTGCCATAAGAAAAGTGTAAAGGAGTGAAAATGGGGCAAGATAATGTTTAGATGAGGGCCACCTAAAAAGGAGACATGGAGGAAAATTGAGATGGAATTCCACGTTGGGTGAAAGCATTAAAAAATAAAATAAAAGTACAGAAATACTAAAAATAATAATGAAGCCCAGAGACAATTCAATGGAGAGTCTCCCAGCTTGGCTAGACTCTAACAGGGGGCAGCTTGAGCTACACTTGGAAAGGAAGTTGGGAGTTATATGGGAGGTAATCTCATGTGTCCAGCTAATGGACAAGGCTTTTATGTGGAAGGTAGAGACAGGTATCAGAGAATCACTGAATGTCTTTAGAAGACACAATCAACACAATGAGATTAACTTAGCATTTACTAGGAAAAACCTCAAGTGAAAGATGACTAGAATCTGGGTCTACTGGGAAGTTGGTGGAAATGCAAAGACTAGATGAACAGATTCAGAAAGACTTGTCAAGTAATCAGTGATGGCGTGAATAGGAAACAAGGATGAGCCTGAGTCTTTGAACTTTCTGGTCGGAGAGTCTAGAGCAGTGGTTCTCAACCTTCCTAATGCCGCAGCCCTTTAATACAGTTCCTCATGTTGTGGTGACCCCCAATTTCATTGTTACAAATTGAACATAATTAAAGCATAGTGATTAATCACAAAAACAATATGTAATTATATATGGGTTTTCCGATGGTCTTAGGCGACCCCTGTGAAAGGTCGTTCGACCCCCAAAGGGGTCACAACCCACAGGCTGAGAACTGCTGGTCTAGAGAGAAATGGGAAAGTTGAGATGCAGTTGCTTTGGGAGTAGTGGTAACTGAGTATTTGGATTTTGATGTATTTCTTTTAAGAGGCCATGGAACGTAGAGATGGCATTTCTACGTAAGCAATTGGAAATGCAAACTTGGAGAGTAATAGAGAGGCTCATTAAAATATAAAATTCTAAAACTCCTGTAACTAAAATGTATAATAGAGATCATGGAGATTTATCAGATTCTCACAAGAAAAAGGACAAAGTGATAATGAGGTAAGACTTAACTGGAGAAAACTCCAGAAAATGGAAGGAAAGGGCCAATAAAAGCGATAAAGAAATGGCGTGAGGTAAAAAGAGAATCGGGGAAAAATATATATTAAAAAATAATAATAAAAAAATAGAGAATCAGGGTAAGTTAAAAACCCATAGGAAACCAGAGAGGAAAGGTCACAAGCAGTGCTGGGAATTGGAACAGAGGTAAAGAAGGACCGGTTTTGAGGGAAGCCCACTAGATTTGGTGAATCTGAGGTCATCACTGAACTTTGAGAGAGTGGTGCCAGGAGGGCAGAGGTTCTGACTGGAGTGTGCCCTGGGATTCCTCAGAGGGCTTACCAAGTCCAAGCCACAGGTCAGTTCTCTTCCTTACCTCCCTACCAAAGATTGTCACCCTGGAGATCTGTAGTAAGGCCAGGAAATTTCCACTTCCAACAGAGTCCCAGCTGATGCTAATGCTAATAGTAACGTTAATGTGGCTAGTCCAGGAACCTACTTTGAGAACCATTGTAATAGAGTGATGGAAAACTGTAACAAATGCAAAAGAACAAGGGAATAAATGATAATTCGGATGTGTATACAGCAAATGGAGGCAAGTTCCAAAATATTTGCTTTTGAAAAGAAGATGGGAAAAGGCTATAGTCCTGGGGACTGAATTCTCCTCCCATAGCTCCGGGTGTACCTTATATATAGTAGGTACTCAGGGGCTAGTATACATTGAAGATATCCCAGAGCCATTTTTCCCCTCCTTGCTCTGATAGCGAAGACTTCTTAAATGTAGTCACCTTTCCTAAACTCCTCCATCTCTTTTTTCCCCAGACTTCCCCAAAATTTCATCGTATAACCAAAATATACCACCAGTGTGAGAGTCGCCCTCCAACTACCAAAGTTGGGATATAGGAAAGTGTGAGGCTTTTTGAAGAGTTTTGTTATTAAAAGGAGCAGAAGGATACATCAAAAATTACCTCCTCCACCTTGCAAATGCAGCAATGTGTGCACTTTTACATTTATGTGCTTAAAGCTCAAGATCTGTTTTGCAAAGATATCAAAATTTTTACTTTCTCATAAAACTGCAAGAACTTGGCAGAAAGTGTGTGCTTTCCCCCAAATGCAGTTATGCTCATGTGTAATCCCAGGAAATATGAATTAATGCAACTCTTGCAGTTTAGAAAAGCCATTTCAAAGTCTGTGTAGTGGTTTTCTTCATGACACTATGATTTTATTGCCTATAATTCAGCACAGCCTGGTGCTTCTTGATGAACTGTTTATGGCCCTTACATTTTTCCCAACTGCCAGGTATATAATGTTTATTTAAATTAAAATGTTTTCTGTTATTCAAAACCTTTTAAGGATCCTGCTCTTTGCATAATTGACTCTTAACCTGGATAAGAAGAGAATGGAGTTACACAAATGTAATCAAAGGCTGGCAGAAGGCTGAAGCTTCCATTAATGACTAGAAGTCAGCTTCTGGACATCAAAAGGTTACTTAGTTTATATGTAAATGTTAACTTTTTATGGGAAATTGGAGGAATAAAAAATTCAAGGAGAACTAATCAATACTATAAGAAGAAAAGGAACTATAGAGGAGGCTTAGTGTGTCCCTGCCAGTAATCTCCCACTATGTGCTTGACATATGAAGGAAACTAAAGTATCAGGTGCATGCCATGTTTCAAGTAAATACTATCTATTTGGGTAATAAGACAAAATTACATAGAATAGCAACAAACAAATATTTTTAAATGACTGTTGAATGGCATGGTACATATTAAATGTGGAATGCTGCATTAATGCATCAATGTTGAAGAATGGTAACATAAACTAGCACAGAGGAGACTAATTTAATTGATTTCATTTAATGCTGCATATTCCACACGTATTTGACCATTATATTCCTTCTCTTCTTTTCAAATAACAACTTCAATATTTTCATTCTAAGGTACATACTTTAGGAAGTGAGTATGGGAAGGTAAAGCCAAACAACTAACAAGTTATCTTATCTTTGCTCCTAAGTTTATCAAGCTCTAAAATTAGAATAATAATGGCTATCCTATAGAAGAAATAGGGATTAAATTAGATTGTGTGTGTGTGTGTGTGTGTGTGTAATTACAGATATATCTTTACTTATATCTTCATTTCAGTGTATTCTCCTAGTCTTCCCTTGTCTTTCATGACCTTGATGATTATATATATATTATTGATTTCAGAGAGGAAGGGAGAGGGAGAGAGAGATAGAAACATCAATGATGAGAGAGAATCACTGATCAGTTGCCTCCTTTACGCCTCCCACTGGGAATCAAGCCTGCAACCCAGGTACATGCCCCCAACCAGAATCAAACCCAGGACCCTTCAGTCTACAGGCCAACACTCCATCCACTGAGCCAAACCAGCTAGAGCTGGGACAATTATTTTTGACAGCTCTCTCAGTATTTGAATTTGTCTGATATCCCATCATGATTGCAGTTGGGTTATGCATTTTTGCCAATGCAGTATTTGTGACCTTCCCAGTGTATCATATCTGAAGACACCTGATGTCTGTTTCTCATTGCTGGTTATGTTAGATTTCATCACTAGGCTAAGGTGGTACTTACTAGGTTTCTCCTGTTCTCCTCTGTTTCACTCTATAATTATGTAAATATCACATTACTAATCAAAATTTATCCTACTTGTTTTAGCATCATTGATGATCTTTTTTTTCTGAATTGGTTATAAACATGATGGTAGCCAAATGATGACTTTTGAAATTCCAAGTCAAAAGCAGGTTTTAAAAATCATGTATTTGGAAAGATGCTACACTGTGAATGACTTGAGTTTACAAAATGCTCTTCTGAAGTAAACTGTTTTATATACAACATGAGAAAAACATTGCTAACACCCTGCTGTGACTCTAATGGAGCTAGGCTCTCCTGCAAAGGTCTGGGAAGCAATTCAGGCTAATGAGCAGCTATGCATTTCAAAGCTTCTATTAGAGAGAAAGCTTTGTCCACTAATGATTTCTTTAAAACATTGAGAAATATTTTGTGCTTTGGTATAAACTATTTTTATGAAGAAATTCAGCTCTGGCCAGCAGGACTTGGTTCTGCTTAAAGACATGAAGAATTTGTGTGTGTGTGTGTGTGTTGTGTGTGTGTTTTGTTTTTTGGTTTTTGTGGGTTTTTTTTTATTTTACTGAAGCAACAGTCTTGTTTGTATGTGACTGAAAGCATATTAGAAGCCTTTACAGCCTTGTTTGGAGTAGACACAGGCTTTCTCTTCCATGTGCAGGGACACTAGCTCACTTTTCCCCTTACTTGAAAATTATGGCCAAAAATTAATTCTCATAACACTTATAAGATGTATTGAATTAAAAAAAAAGTTCAACCACTTTTTAAAATTATTGTCAGATAAAATTATTAAGTATTAACATCAAGCATTATATTTTAAAATAAGACTCTGAATATCATAGATTAAAATGTATAACATGAACATATCACTACTTTTGTTCCAGTTATAGGATATCTATCCTATCTAATAAAAGAGAAAGATGGTAATTAGCGTACGACCACTACCCTTCCCATTGGCTAATCAGGGCAATATGCAAATTAACTGCCAGCCAAGATGGCAGCTGGCAGCCAGGCAGCTTAAAGCGAACATGAGGCTTGCTTGCTTCAGTGACGGAGGACTCCAACGTTCCCCGCCTGCCGCTGCCGGCCTCTGAGCTGCAACTCTAAGCAACTATGTTACAAATATAGAAGCTAAACAAAACCCCAGAAAACTGCTTTAGTCCGCCAGGGTTCAGCCAGCAGGATCACAACATTCTTTCAAATACAGAAGGTAAACAAAGGCCAGAAACCTGCTTTCAGCAGTGGAGGCCTAAGAGCTGGAGCCAAGCCTCAGAGCTAAAGCTGGCCCAG
>NW_006291965.1:1417377-1443611 GCF_000327345.1 Myotis davidii
GAGCCCGACCAGGGGCTGCACCTAGGGATTGGGCCTGCCCTCTGCCATCCGGGAGCAGGCCTAAGCCAGCAGGTCATTATCTCCTGAGGGGTCCCAGACTGTGAGAGGACACAGGCCGGGCTGAGGGACCCCCTTCCCCCCGAGTGCGCAAATTTTTGTGCACCGGGCCTTCAGTATATATATAAAACCCTAAGCGACCGGTTGACAGATTGACTGGTCGACTGTTTGACTGGTTGCTATGACATGCTCTGACCACCAGGACGCAGACACTCAATGCAGGAGCTGCCCCCTGGTGGTCAGTGCTCCTGCTCAGCTGACCAATGGGCGCCAAATGCTGGGCTCACAGCTGGCAAACACAGCTGTCACAGCACAAGCCTCTCCTGTCTCCATGGCAGAGCTACTGAGCAGCAGGAGCAGTGGAGTTGGGATGAGTGGGAGTAGTGCAGCACCCAGCCCAGGCTCAGGCTCCTCCTGGCCACCTGCCATTTGGTGCGCTACTACATCCCTCAGGGAATGTTGGACTGATGGTTTCGGCCCGATCCCCGCAGGCCAGCCAGCAGTCAAACATCCAAAAGGTCCCAGATTGTGAGAGGGCGCAGGCCAGGCTGAGGGACCCCATTGGTGCACAAATCCATGCACTGGGCATCTAGTACTAATATAATATTCTATATATTCTAAGTTAATCTAAAACCACCTTGTGAGGTATTTTCCTGATTTAAAGAACACAAAGTGAGACAGAGAGGAGTTGTGTTCTTCATTTCATTTCCAGTGTTTATGAGTCCTACTTATAAGCGATGGGAATTAGAAGATGTTTTTGTTCATCTGCGTTAATGAGAATAATATTGAGACTGAATTGACCATGCCTATGGTTCAAGAGGCTTATAAATATTTTCTAGTTCTGTGTCCACATGTGGCATTTCGGGACCCAATATGTTCACTTGACATATTTCATCCCTAGAGTGTATAGATTTAACTTTCAATAAATCAATTGACATTACTAAAGAGCATATACTGATATTATGATTTAAAACTTACTTTTTAAATGTTCTGTACTGCCCAGCCAGCGTCGCTCAGTGGTTGAGCATTGACCTGTGAATCAGGAGGTCACAGTTGGATTCCAGGTCAGGGCATATGCTGGAGTTACAGGCTCAATCCCCAGTAGGGGGCATGCAGGAGGCAGCCAATCTTTCTCCAACTCCCTTCCTCTCTCTCTAAAAAAACCCCCATATTCAATTAGAGTGGTATCTGTCAGGCTTCTCTCCATTTTAAGATTATGCTTCCTCTTTGTAATTAAATGATGTTTTGTGAGAAGATGCTTTCCCTCTCCCTCTCCCTTCTCCTCAAAATCAATAAAAATATATTAAAAATAAAGAGTTCTGTACTCACTTATTAAATGTTTGTTGAGTACTTGTTGTGCCTGGCACTGTGTTGGGACCCACATGTATAACCTCTGGTTCCATACCTTTTGGATAGGAGTTTTGAATTCTGATTCTGTACATGAGGAAGCTGACGCTTAGAGGTAGATTTGCTCAAGACCAAAGCACCAGAAAGTTCAGAGTTAGGACTACATTCCATGTTTGATCTGATTTCAGAGTCCATAATCCATCTACCACACTGACTTTCACAAGGGTGCAGTGTTGTGTGGGTAAGAAAAAGACCATCATGCATGGCTATAGTACAGTCTCTTAACATAAATATGAGACACATTTTCCCGTGTCTTTTTTTAAGTTTACTTCAAAATGTGTATTCCTGACTTATTAGTGCAAAGTTTAAAGATTATATAAGAATGAAAATAGTTTAGAGGGAATTTGGGGCTGGAGATTGGGGCCATAACATCGAGAATAGTCAAGTAATAATACTCTTTTGTCATTGCCTGGTGTATCAGTTCTGCTGAGACCCCCTCCCCACCAACAGACTCTTCTAGCAGCTCTCTGTTGTGGCAGGGAGAGAGAGGAGGAGAGAAAAGAGACAACAAGGGAGGGAAGAAGAGAGGGAGAAAGAAACGTAGAAAGGAGAAGAAAGACAAATTCTCAGCCAGGTTATAAAACAAACATACAGAGGTGGGCAAAAGTAGGTTAAGTTACCAGCCATCATTACCTAAAAGATAAACCATTAAGTAAGGATATGAAATAAGCAACAATAATAAGACAAATTATGATAATTAATAAATAATACAAGAATAAACTGTGCTTTACGTAAACCTTCTTTGCCAATCTCTGCATTGTAATGCAAAAAATTACCTGACCTAAGGCCAGTAAAAATGAGTTCAGCTGTCCCTTTATTCATTTGTTCTATATTATTGAATAAATTATTTCTCCTCTCTGAACCTCTAATTTCTTATCAGTAAAATTAGGATCTGAACTTGAAGACAAGAGGCATTTCAGATCTCTTAAAACTCCATTATTCTCCAGAAATATAATTGTCAGGAGACACGTGTTCTCAAATGCCTAATGTGCATTTCTCCACTTCTCCTCTAACTCCCAAAGAAAAATACAATCCATGGCTCGACACAATGCAAATCTGTTTGAAAACACTGTTCTCTGTCACTCCAGCTTTTATCTCCCTAAACTAAAGCTAAATAGAGTCGTTAAACTCAGTTCTTAGACCTCTGTTCCCTTGTAATCAGTAAGGACTACTATATTTTGACTGAATAAGACAGATAAAAGCATATAAGAGCGTGAGCAGCAAGAATGATAAGCTGCACCATTTATTTGGCTGCATGGATGTCGTTTTCTAAAAAGAGGGAGGTTATCCAGGTTTTTCTTGATTGGGATTCTCCTGTGTCATCCACACTGGATGGAACTGTGAGTGGGTAGGAAGGAAGAACAGCAAAATAGTATGTATTACACAGCTAGTGAGCTCTTGTACATGACTGGTTTGATCTGATGTGATGCATTTCACTGAGAGGCTTTTGCGCGTGCCGATGTTACCAATGTTCTGCAGAGTGTTAGCTGAGAGATGAAGTGAATTGTAGTCAACTACAATGGGAAGACTTGAAGAAGCAAGAAGTGCTGCCTTGTAACTCCATAATGAAAGAGTTGTGCTGAGTGGTTGGGCAAAGACCTTTCTGTACAAAAATACATGTAAGCTTCTCCCATTGGAAGCTATACATTACATATGTGTACATGCAAATGTTCATAAATACATGAAACTCCACTGAGTTTTAGGAAACTCTTGGATTCCACCCAGTAAAGTTAAACCCAGTTAAAGCACTGGATTTGTGTTATATATTCAAACCTTAAATGTGTTATTTCCCAGGATACCAAGACTTACTCTGAGGTTTAAGGGGTAGCTGTCAATTGATTAAACTAGGATAGTTTATAGTTTAATATCCAAGTGTTGAAACCCTCCTATTAAAAGTTGGAAATAATCATGATAAAAATTGATCAAGGCTGGATAATCAAAATACAGTTAATTTTAATTAATACCCATAAGAGGGGAAAAAGAAACAAATGTAGAGTTTATGTGTAATATACTATGCCTTTACATATGGAATGCTTTTTAAAGCTTTGGTTTATTGCTGATGCTTCTCTTGCTGCTATTATTATTGGTCATAAGCTGATTGAGTGTGGCACCTATGTCTTATATTTCTTGGTATCTCAGTCATAGATTTCAAGAAATAGATGATGCGTAGTAAATGCTTTGTTATCATATTGTAGCAGATTGTCTTGAATTTTGCATAATTTAAAAATGACCAATTTGTGTCTGGATTTTATTCATATTGGAGTGTCTATTGCTTTTCAACTTCCATTGAACTGACCAATGTCATCCCCAAGGGACAGAGGAATTGTCTAGCTCCCCATGCTGCCATTCTTACAAGTTGCTTCATGATGGTAGACATACTTTTCTTCAGACTAATGCAAACTTAGTGTTCTTTCAAAACCCTGACTTCAGGCAGGGGGCAAAGGTTCTTTTGCAAAGAGTTCCCCTCAGGTGAAGTGAATTGAGGGATTTCCCTCCTGCATTGACCTATTCCTTCAAAATATTTTGCCAACCAATGTGTAATGAAGCTTTCTCAATGTTAACTTTTCAGTTAATGCCCAGCAAGTGAAAAATAAATAATTCAATGAACTGGGGTCTATGGAAAAACCAGAAGGCAGTGTCAGTAATATACCCACAAATAAGTGAAAGTTGGTTGCACTGAGTTTACACGGTTTTACTAAAAACCATGTCAGGTGCCTGAAACATAAGTGCCTTCTCAAGAAAATTGAAGAGGCATAATTTAAAGAGATGTGGCCTGGCGCTTCATGCTTCATGCATCCTAATCAAGTAAAGTGGTCACTGAAATTGCTTTTTGTCATCTGGATAAGAAGCAATTACAGTTACACTTCAGGTTGCTGATTTGGGTTAGGGAATAAGACAGTCTATTTAGTGGACTCCTACAATCAACTGAGGGTTAATGAATGTGCATAGCTGTGAAAATGTAATGCAGCAAAGAGGAAAATCTCTTAACTGCTTAGAAGGTGGAAACTTTACAAATCCAATATAAAACCTTCCCTTTCCAGATTATACAGTTAGGATTGGTGATAATCTTTTTTTGTTTCTTACTAAAAGTGGGAAAATATCCCCACATTATTTTTAAAAAAACATATTTTCAATATCAAGTTGAGTTTTAACATGGTATACAATAAATTCAGTTGGAATAGACTTCTTCATAAAGCATCCTCTATCTCAATTAATAAATACTGCAATATAATTTATGATCGAACCCCAATGAGATAGTGAGTTCCTCAAGAATTTTTTTTTGAGACATCCTACTTATAATAGGTCCCTAGAATGTTTTTTGGAGTAAATTTTTATATTATGTTTTATGCAATAGATGAATTGGCAAATTTGTCTCCTGGTGCCTGTTCTTGAAAAATGTCTGTAAAAGTAGTGTCTGGCTTGTTATTGTTGTTGTTAGAAGATTTTCTGGGAAGTTTGAAGAGTTTGCATTAATTGGTACTTTTGGTAGTTTTACCTTCGTCTTCCTGATCAATCTACACTCTATAAATTGCTACTTGCTTAATGGGTATAGTAGGCTGAGTTGTTGTTAACCAAGTTTTTACTATTCAAGAAAAACAAATGAGCCCTGGCCAGTGTAGCTCATCCCCTATACTGAAAGGTTTCAGGTTCAATCTCTGATCTCTGTTAGGGACACCTACAGAAGACAACCAATTCTTGTTCTCTTTCATATTTCTCTCTCTCTCTCTCTCTCTCTCTCTCTCTCTCTCTCTCTCTCTCTCTCTCTCTCCCACCACAATAGTAATAAAATTTATTTTGCTTTTTAAAATATCTACTTTGTGCCACTATACTAGGTATATCATAGATATCACATCCATTCTTGATAGCAACTTGACAAAGGAGTTATCACTATCTTGTTTTTGATAAATAAAGACATGGAGGTTTGAAAAAGTTTAGAGAAAAATATGAGGTTGAACTAATATTCAAACTCAGATCAAGCTGGCCCAAGTTTTACTCTTGTACTACTAAGGCCACCCAAGTTTTAGTTTTGAAAGGGCAGAGACCATGTTGGTCATGCTCATCTTTCTAATTCCAGTACCTAATAGTCTGCTTGGCATTCACTGTATATGTGTGAGTTGTAAGAATAAGTGAGCATCTATTTTAAGTTCTTGTTAGCTGTCTTATTAAAGTGAGAATTATAAATGTTAATTTTTTCTTAAACTTTCAGACATTTAATGAGACCATATGATGTATGGTGGTTGCAGCATTTTCATTCCTCAGAATTTAACAGTGGGGAGTAGTTGGAGCCCCAGATATAATCTAAGAAAGACTAGAGAGATGCTTAAATAAATCTAAAATTTTCATTAGTTCAACAATTCTACATTTGATTTAAACAATTTTATTGGTGACCAATAAATAACTTGTGCCTAAGCAATTTCTTTTTAAATGTTCCATGTAATTATTAGCATAATAAATGCAAGAAATAAGATCTCTAGGAAAAATGCATTTAGATATATTCAGTCTTCGTAACCCAGGTAAAACTACCAAATAGTATTGACTACATCATGAGTTTTGAATTCATGAATTTTCTATTACAACTTAATATATTTGTCATTTATGTCTAGTGCATTGCTGCACTAGATTCCAAAATTAATGATCTTGCTTATACTAAAATAATGTTTTGTGTTCTTAAAATGTCATTTAGCCTGATTAGTCAAGGAAAACCTGCATGTCATTTGAGCAATCTTTAAGCTTCATTAAAATGAAGAATTCTGTCATAAGGGAGACATAGAACTCTTCTTACCAAGTAAGGTTTCTCTGTTATCTCTAAATCAAATGATGGAAAATTATTTTTAATAATTTTAATAACTTTCCCTATCTATGAATAACATATGTTCATTGAACAAACTTTAGAAAATATAATCAAAACTAAGAAATTAACTACATCTCCTGAGCCTAAGATAACCACAGCGAACATTCATTAACATGTGCTGTGTATGCTAACAGACTTTATACTTTATTTATAGACATGTGAGTCAGTAGAAAGGGAATGTGAATCGTACTTTCTTGTCTTTATACAAAACTTTAGCATGTCATTTCAGGTATTTGGATCACTGGAGTTGTTCCCTTTAGCTAAGAGACAAGTCTATATCCTGGAACATGACTCCAATGAAAAGTGTAACCCACCAAAGCAGTGTCATAGCCCTGTTCTATTCTAATTTCCTACTAAATATTCTTTCCTGAATTCTATATCTATATAAGAATCTGGAGTAATTTAATATGGTTTGTTGTTGAAGGTCTCTCATAAAACATTGTTATATACTTTGATTCATACAGACTTTATAATGCCAGGAAGGACTATTCTTCAGAATACATACATTTAAAACTCTATTTTTTTCTTAATATCATAAGCTTAGATGATCTAACCTTCATTATGGTATTTATCTTCCTTTAGCATATCTTTATATAGTAGTTGAATTAGGAATGGATAAATCTTGAACTTTTTATTTATACAATATTTACATCTTAATTGGGTTCATTTTATATTTTGGTAATCTTTCAATATGTAACTTTTACTCCATACTAAATTTTGTATATCCTTGGCACTAGAAATTTGGGAATACATAGAAAATAATCCCTCTTATTAATGTTAAGATGACTCCTTTAGTATTTTATTTATTTGGTCTCTTTTTTCATTTCTTTAAACTAATAGCTTTTAATTTTATTTTTTGATTACAGTTTGCATTCAACACTGTTTTTTTACTAGAGGCCCTGTACATGAAATGCCTGCGTGGGTGGGGTCTCTACTCCTGGCCAGTGATCAGAGCCGATCAGGTTCCCTACCTCCCCATCTCCCCCACTCATAGTCTCCCACTCTCCTCCTTTCCTTGCCACCCGTGTCCACTGCCACCCACCCCCAGTTCCCCAGCCTGGGGCCCGGCCCGGATCGGGTGATTGGGGCCTGCTGGCTGTGGGGAGGGGCCAACCGCCACCGCAGCAGGCAGGCAGCAGCCCAATTGGGCCCTGCAAGCCAGGGGAGGAACGGGGGAGGGACCTGGGAGGTTAGCCACTGGCCCTTGGCCCCCCTGGGAAAGGGGTCATGACCACCGCCACCTACCCCTGATTCCCCATCCCAGCCCGGGGGCCTGCCGGCTGGGGAAGAGACCAAGAGGTTGGCCGGCAGGCCCTTTCACCAATCTGGGCCTGTGGGCTGGGGGAACCTCCTGCGTTGAGCATCTGCCCACTGGTGGTCAATGAGTGTCATAGCAACCAGTCGTTCTGGTCGTTCCGTCATAATGGTCGTGGCTTTTTATATATATAGATTAGTTTCAGGTATACAGCACGGTGGATAGACATTCATATCAATTATAAAGTGTTCCCTCCAATAATTCAAGAGCCCACCTGGCATCATAGATAGTTATTACAGTAGCGTTGACAATATTGCCTATGCCTATTTGGTAACTACCAATTCGTATTTCTTAATCCCTTTACCTTTTTTTTTTTTTACCATGTCTCCCAGCACCCCTCCTCTCTGGCCTCCATTAGTTTGTTCTCTGTATCTATAAGCCTGTTTCTATTTTGTTTGTTTATTTTGTTCTTTACATTAAGCATAAAAGTGATAACGTATGGTATTTGTCTTTCTCTGCCTGGTTTATCTCACTTAGCATAATACACTCTAGATCTACCCATGTTATTGCAAATGGTGATATTTCATTCTTTTTATGACTGAGTAACATTCCATTGTATATATGTACCACAACTTTTTTATCTTCTTGTCTGTTGATGAACACTTGGGTTGCTCCCATATCTTGGCTATTTATTTTTACTTTCTCTTGATGGGAATACTTCACTCTTATTATAGATCATGAGTTACTTACTTGGAATTCTCAGACTCCCAAAGGATTCAGGGATTGAATTCATAAGGTCTGTGAGTTTGGAAGGAAAAACATATATGTATTTATATCCAATAACCTCTAACAGGAATTTAACAGTTTCTTCAATTATAAATGTAGACAGCAAACCATAGTAGTGCTAGCAGTATCTATGACTTTGACACCAATAAAATTCACATATATTTTTCTATTACTCTAGAGTTGTTATAGATATCTTAAAATTTCATTACATTAATTGCTACTTAAAATTATGGCAGTTATTAGACCTTCCGTTAAGTCTTGATATTTGTGTATTAATAAAAGCTTGCATATTTAATTCTATCTCCAATTTTTGGTTTTAATATTTCAAAAATAATATTTAGTATTTTAGTATTTCAATATAATAAGTTTTCTGTGTAAATAGATATAGTTTATTTTATGCACAAAAACTATTTTGAGAATGAGACTATCATTCACCTATTTATTTTAGTCCCCAAAGATAAGGATAATATATCAACACATAAAAATAATGTCATAGTTTAAATCATTAAAAACTTTCTAAGAATAAGACTAGATGACCCTTAAAATCTAATTCAATAGTTAGATTTTTATGTAAGAAACGTATTTTTTTATGCATAGTTCAACAGTACTGATTTCAAACTATTTTTTTTAAATTTATATATAGGTGTTGGTTCTATTTCCCACTGTGAAGTAATTATTGTTATTTGATGTATGGTTTTCCAGCCTTTTTCTTAGGCACATGTTTATATTTTTAAAAATAGGATGATATCATGCATAGAGTTTTATAACACATTTTTTAACAACCTACCAGAAAGGTTATGCCTTATTAAATATTTGTATACATTTTCTTGATGGGTACATAATATTCTCTTGTATTGATGTACCATATAGAGCCAATCTTTCTTTTTTTAAGTTATATTTTTATTGAGAGGAAGGGAGATGGAGAGAGAGATAGAAACATCATTGATGAGAGAGAATCATTGATTGGCTGCCTCCTGCACAGCCCCAACTGGGGATCGAGCTCACAACCCAGGCATGTGCCCTTGACCAGAATTGAACCTGGGACCCTTCGGTCCGCAGTCCAATGCTCTATGCACTGAGCCAAACTAGCTAGGGCTAGAGCCAATCTTTCTTGACGCTTCTGTTAGTTTCCTTGCTTAAGAAAGAAAGTTGATTATAGAATTTAGAAGAATGAGATAGGAAATCAACTTCAAAACAAACAAAGCAGAATGATTAAAAGATAGAGGGAGAAGAATAAACAGGGTGATCCCAAATGATCTAAAAGGGGGAATTTCTAATCTTTATGTTTATAGGTGATGCTAATCTCATCCAGGGAGTGAATTGTCAATTAATAAGGATCATTTCAAAAAGGACTACTAAGACATGGCAGATGTGCTTTCTTTAGGAAAGGTAATAAATTTGCAGAAAATACTTCGAGAAAGAAGGTGTATGGATTGAGAAGCCACTGTTGACTGTTTCCTAAAGTGTAGTGTCCTGTGGCCAGAAGAGCTTCTCCTTCCCACCCATTCCCACCTCTGCAAAGCTGATCATGATCAGGAAGAGTTCCAGAAAGAAAATAATAAAATTGTGTTCCTATTATGTGTCTGATAATTATATACTCTTGCCAGAGGTATGTTTCTGCTTCCTATATTTGCACAAAAAGAATGAAGAATGGGGAGGAAGTTCAGTGAGTGTTACAAAAATGACCAAGAAATGGATGTATGCCTTGATTTGAGAAGGTAAGGACTAAACAAACCCAAAGTCTATTAAATATTGAGGAGAATAAATAAGATGGGGAAAATATAAGATGGAGATGACTCTACTAACCAGATCCTGGGTCCTAGAACTTAAAGGGGTTTGATTTTAAAAAAGGAAATAAAAATAAATGGTAGAATCACCATACATGGCAAAGTAATGAACATGGAACTGCTCATCTCCAAAGGTGATTATTTGTTAATAGAAGCAAAAAAAGGAGCTCAAAGCAGTTACGTGTGTAAATGGTGGCTTTCTAAGGGGATTTCATTAAGGGGGAGTAGAAGTGATAAACTTACATGCCTAAACTCCTGATGTTACTGACAAGAGAGGCCAACCATTGCCTGTGATGAAGTATCCTTAAGTGACGTTAACAGGAGCCATGCCATGGACTGCATTCTGTTGTTCCCACTGTGTGCTTGCCATGTGTCTCTTTGGCTGCATGCGGTGTATGGTGCACCAACAGTGAAGGCTGCTAAGTCAGAAGAAAGGTGCCATGGTATTCTCCTTAGGCAGGATCGTATTATGGCTCATCAGAAAATAGGAGTCTTATATTTCTCATGCCCACAAATGCAAGACATAGTTGTTTCTTGTCCATGAATCGTGTATTCTGGCCAGCAAAGCTCAGGCTCTCACTGGGTGGAATTCTCAGGGCTGTCATCTGTGAGCTTCGGGGCTGCTTCAGCAGCTACTTCTGCGCCACTCTGACAGCAGAGCAAGCCTACCTGCAAGGGATTTAGAGCTGACAACTTCAGTCTAGATCATTACTGTCTGTTAATCTTCATCAGTCAAGAGGGTTGCAAAATAACGGGGGAAAATTATCAGCAGGGCTGGAAAGGATGATTATAGCGTCTCATTATCTGAAGTGCGTTGTGCTCTGGCCCAGATTAAACAGGTTGTGTGGTGCTGAGAGGGTGAAGAAACTGCAGAATTCTCTCTCATTGGTGCTGGATTCACAAAACAAAGATATGTTGGAAATCAGAACCCCTCCCCCCAAAAAAGGGGCAGGATTGAGTGAGATGTATTGAGGAGCTAGTTTTTCCCCCTCTCCAAGTAATATTGTGTGTACCTGGATGGCTATGCTGCCACCTACACAATACTGTGTTTCTTTCGTCCTATTTCAAATGACTTTGAAATTAGAGATGAAAAGGCATCAGTTCCCCTAGATACTGTGGGATGAGCTCAGATAGTAGAAGCAGCAAAACAATACATAATGAGAAAAATAGGAAACGTATAGCATATTTTGTCATATAATAAATGCCCTACTATCAGATAATGACAAAGTTAGCTAAGACTGACTAAATGTAAGATACTTTTCTAAGATTTATATGTATGTTAACTTATTAAGTTCTCATAATAACTTTATGGGATCCATGTTTTCTGAGGATCCGGAGACATAGAGAAGTTTCAATAAATTGCCCAGGGTCATACTGCTAATAATTGTCAAGAAGTCAATTTTAGAGCTCATACTGAATAATTACACTCTACTGTATATTTTGGGTGATACTCTGTTCAAGAAGGCACCATGATATAACTTCCCTGGATTTTCATCCCTGGGTAGGTAGGAACTTACCAATTCCTTTTTTCTTCTTTTTCTTTTAAATCTTTATCATTGAAAGTATTACATATGTCCCCATTTCCCCCCCTTGACCTTTTCTAATCCAACTCCAGTTGCAGTTTTACTCAGTACTTCTACCTCACTGATATAATTTTATCCAATTTGTTCTTTCTTTTTTAGAACCTGATAATGGCTCTGCCTCTCTCCTAATGTATGTGTGTGTGTACCTATAGTTTTATACCTTTATTTATACTAATAATAGAGAAATATGCAAATTGTCTGTTACACCATAATGTCACGACCATAGCAGCAGGCTGTGTCCCTGCCCTCTGCTCAGACAGCTACAAGTCCTGGGGTAGGATAGGATACAATAGGAGGGAATGAGAAAGGAGAGGGGAGAAAGGCAGGCCTGCGTGCAGACAGGCTGAGAGGAGAAACAGAAATACAGAAAGGGAACAAGAAAAAGATGCAGGGATGGAAAAGGGAAGGGAACGCGTGGTGGATGGTTCAAGGCCTTCTGGGCGGAGGTGCTCCTTCTTTGCAGCAGCAGCATGAAGGCCTCGGCCACCCTCACTGGACTGGGCATCCCAGGCAGGGAATGGGAGCAGAACAGCGGCAGGGAGGCCAGGGAAGTGGGGATGGCGAACACCTGGCTGGGGCTCCTGGGCTAGTGGCTAACACCCCCCGACCCCTGAACAGAAGCTTTAAGAAGAGAGGTGGGAGGGAAGAACTTTATAAAGGAGTCAGTAGAGAGCAAAGTTAAAGAAGGAAAGAGTATGTATGAGTGAACTGTAGGAGCTATAATGAAAATCAAGTATAGTTGTGTACTGGGGACAGATTTTAAAAGTAGAAGTCAGAAAAAAAATATAAATGATAGTGAATAATTAGGCCGGTAGATAGATGGATAGATATTAAAACAGTGGAAGTAAGTAGAGAAGAATGTATGGGAAAGGTAGGATGAGAGAAAGGGAGGGGAAAAAGTTTTAAAGGGGAGCTGGTAGAGCTTAAAAGGAAAATGGGAAGAAGAAAGAAATGGGGGAGGGAGCAAAGCAGGTTTGAGGGAGGAAGTGAAGAAAAAAATTAAGGTGGGAAGGAAGGAAAAGGGGAGGGAGGAGAGGGGGAAAAATAAAGGAAAGGAATGTGGGAGGGAGGGTAGGAGAAAAATGGGAAGAAGGAACAGAAGTAGGAAATAAGGAGGGGAAAAAAGTTTTAAAATGATGAGTCAGTAGGAAAGTGTTACATAAAGGAGAGAGAAAAATTGTGTGGGAGGGAGAAGCCAATAAGGAAGTCAAATACAATTGTGTGTGAAGGGGATAAAATTTTTAAAAAAGTTAATAGGGGTGACCAGGCTAGCAAGGGAGGGCAGTTAGGGGTGGCCAAGCTGGCAGGGGAGGGCAGTTAGGGGGATAAGGCAGCCAGGCAGGTGAGTGGTTAGGAGCAGAGGTTCCCGATTGCGAGAGGGATGTCCAACTGGTCTTCTGAGGGCTCCTGGATTGGAGAGGGTATAGGTCGGGCTGAAGGAACACCCCCCCACCCCTGCATGAATTTCGTGCACTAGGCCTCTAGTATCTACATAAATACACACATATTCATTCTGTGAGTTTATTAAAGAGATTTTTTGGTGTTTATTTAAACATTTTTTATTTTTGAGATAAACCTAAATTTACATAGAGTTGTGAAAACATAAAGATGTCACATACCCTTTACCCAGTTTTCTCCAATAGTAACATCTTGCAAAAACCATCCTATATAATAAAGAGATAATATGCAAATTAACCCTCACACCCTAACAAGATGACTGCCTACGATCAGACCAGCAGGGGGGTTAGTGAGGGACGACCACATGACTGAACAAGCAGACTTTGTGGGGTGAACAGGCCAGCAGGGGGTTTAGTGAGGGACGATCAAATGACTGAACAGTATGCTGCCTGGGGCAACTAGGTCAGCAGGGGGATTAGTGAGGGACGACCAAACAACTGAACAGCAGGCTGCGTGGGGTGACCAGGCTGGTGGGGGGCCATGAGGGACGACCAGGCCAGCAGGGAGGGCAGTTGGGAGTGACCAGGCCAGTGGGGGGGGGCAGTTAGGGGGGATCAGGCCAGCATGCAGAGGCAGTGAGGGGCGATCAGGCTGGCGGGGGGAGGGGGAGCAGTTAGGGGCCACCAGAAAGGCAGGCAGGTGGGCAATTAGGAGCCAACGGTCCAGGATATGTGAGAAGGATGTCCAACTGCCGGTTATTGGGCCTAAACCAACAGTCGGACATCCCCCGAGTGGTCCCGGATTGGAGAGGGAGCAGGCTGGGCTGACAGGACTCCCCACACCCATGCACGAATTTTGTGCACTGGGCCTCTAGTAGTGTAATATCACAACTAGGATATTGACATTGGACAATCCATTAATCTTATTTGTATTTCCCAAGTTTTACTTGTACTTATTTGAGTGTGTGCATATTTGGTTCTATACCATTTATTATATGTGTGTATTCCTGTGTCCACACCACAGCCAAGATACGGAAGAGTTCCATGACCATAAAAGTCCCTTGTGTTGCCCTTTTTGTAACTACACCATCTCCCTCCCAAACTTCTTCTCTATCTCTAACCCTGGCAATAACTAGCCTGTCCCCACTGCTAAAAGTTTCTCCTTCTAAATGCTTAATATAAATGAAATCACACAATATGTAACTTTTGGGGGTCAGCTTTTTTTTTTTCTCAGCCTAGTCCCCTGAAAGCTCTTCCAAGATATTGTATGAATCAAAAATATTTTTCTTTTTATTATTAGATAGTATTTCACATTTGTTTTAACCATTCACCATTGAAGGGCATCTGGGTTATTTTCACTCTAGGGCTGTTATGAATGCGGTTGCTATTAACATTCATGCCCAGATTTTTTTGTGTTAACATAAATGTTCATTTCTCTAAGATAAATGCCCCCAAAGTATAATTGATAGGTTATGGTAGTTGATGTTTAGTTTTATAAGAAACTGCCAAACTGTTTCTTATAGAACAAGAATGGCTATTATTTTATACTAGAGGCCCAGTGTGTGATTGAAATCGTGCGAGGAGGCACCCGGGGCCAGGGTGGGAGTGGGGGCCAGGACCCACGCCTGACTCGCATAGCACCGGCCACCACAGGAGGCAGGCTGGACCAGTGCCATGGGGATGGCTGGGACCCACACCTGACTTGCAGCGTCCCCGGCCCCCCTGCCTGTGTCTGCTCCTGGTCCACCCTGTGTGCGCAACCTCCTCCTGTCCGGTCGTGACCCATTAAGGCCGGGACGCAGTAATGGGTCACGACCGAAGAGGAGGAGGTTGCGCACACAGGTGAGGCCCGGAGTGGAGACGAGACGGAGACAGAGACAGGGGTGCTTGCCGGAGCTGGCGTGGAAGTTCAGGTGGACCAGGAGCGGACACAGGCAGGGGGGCTGGGGCCACTGCAAGTCAGGTGTGGGTCCTGGCCCCGCCGAGACCTTAGATTTCAAATATTTTTATTTGGTTTCTTTTCTAAAACTTTTATAGTTTTATGTTTTTTATTTAAATCTTTTATCTATTTTGAGTTGATTTTTGTATGAGATCTGAGTTTTAGGACAAGGCTCATGTGTTTATTTTTTGTCTGTGGATTCGTTTGCTCTTGTATTATATCTTGAGAAAGCTATCCCTCCTAATGAATTGCTTTTGCTTTCTTGTCAAAAATAAGTTGAACATATGAGTGCCGCTCTATTTCTGAGTTCTCTGTTCAGTTCCATTCATCTATTTGCACAGGCCTCTACAAATACCACACTGTGCTTAAGGTAGCTATATAGTAAGACTTGATTTGGGTAGAGTGATTCTGTTTCACGTTTGCTTTAAATATTTTATATTTAATTTACAATGGAAAACTTCACTCACATTCTTATTCCAACCTCCTGGATGCAATAACTGTCAACTACTTGCACTTTAGTTACTTATGTTTGTTGACTTTATCTCTACGTAATATGCTCAAACTGGTACATCTTGCTTTATGAGCTTTTGATCTTATGCATTTGCTTTCTTAGCTCACTTAAATCAATCTCATCCCCTCTCCCTCCTTCCTTCCCCTATGGTTAAACCACATTTTTAGATTTTTTTTTTCTATTCACCTCTTCACTGTCAAAACATACACTTGAACCTTCATCTCTTGCCTCCTTACTTAGTAAGATAACATTACTGCTTCTCCAACTCTTTATCGTCAAATTCTTTATCTTAAATATTTTCAAATTTCTCAGTATTTTCATTCTGTGTTATAACAATAATTTTCTTATTTGTTGGCAGTTCAACTTGAAAAGTTGAAAATCACTCAACATTACTAGCTTTAAAACTATAAATATTTAATTATATATATTTCTCTGCTGTGCCAAATAATCCAGGAACATTTCAGTAAATATAGTCATAATTTCAAGTGAAATAGACTGTTCACAACAGTTCATCAAAATTATGTCAAATTTTAGCCCCATATCTTTTATTTACCTTTTTTCTCTCTTCTCTTGTCTTCTTTTATTATGAAAGCTAATTTAGAGAAGGTCAGAAACCTAGCAGAGCAGAATTATGTTATAGCTGCCTTTCTAAGTCTCCTTGGGCACATTTTGTAAAGTTTCTTTGGTGTATTTACTTAAGAAATAGATGAACTGGTTTTCAATATGTAGTAAACGTGAACACTTTTGTAAGAGTATGTAACACAATATCTTGGCACATAGTGGCACAATGTCTACTCAGTTGGTTGAATAGGAATCTTGTATTTATAACTAAATATTGTAATATAAGCACAAAGACAAGTTCCACAATGAGACACCACTTCAGACTCATTAGGATGGCTATAATTAAAAAATAGTAAATAATAAAGTGTTGGTGAGAATATAGTGAAATTGGAACAGTTTTGCACTGTTGATGGGATGGATTAATGAATAAACAAAATGTGGTATATACATGCAATGCAGTATTTTCAGCCTTTACAACGAAGGAAATTCTGACATATGCTGCAACATGGATGAACCTTGAAGACATATGCTTAGTGAAATAAGCCATCTCCAAAGGACAAAAACAGTATGCTTCTACTTATAATAAGTACCTAGAGTAGGTAAATTCATAAAGAAAAAAAGTAGAATGGTGATTTCCGGGGACTGGTAGTGGAGCTGGGGAAATAGGGAGTTATTATTTACTGAGTACAGGGTTTTAGTTTGGAAAGATGGAAAAATTTCTGGAGATGGATATGGGTGATGGTTTTAGAAGAGTGTCAATGTACTTAATGCCACTAAACTGTATGCTTAATAATGGTTAAAAAGTTAAACTTTATGTTGTGTATATTTTACCACAATTTTAAGAACGGATATTAATTAGGTCCGCAATATAGTCACAGATAATAAGGTCTCTAGAATGGTTTTACCTCTCATGATTTATTATTAGGTTGAAGGAAACTCTTACTAGGGAATTTCTCAAAACCTGCTCCTCAGTGTGATACATGAATATTACACTCAAAACAATCTGTCTAAAATCTTCAGGGAATTAAATAAATCAATTCTGCTTCATTGGCTTTCTCTTTGTTTGGTCTGTTTTCACAAGGAAAGCTTTGTTTTTAGAGATAGATAACATAGAACAAATGTGAGAAGTCCCAAGTGATAAAATTCAACGTGTCATGACGGAAAGCTTTGTTTTTAGAGATAGATAACATAGAACAAATGTGAGAAGTCCCAAGTGATAAAATTCAACGTGTCATGATAAAGGGGACACTCTTTTATAAATAGCAATGGGTAAACACCATGAAACAAAGACAATTTAAAGATTGTTAAAGCTACTTTGCACAACTTTATGCAAAGAAATTTGAAAATCTAGTTGAAATGGATACTTTTCTAGGATAACACAATTTACCAAATCTGGCCTTTAAGAGATAAAAAAAAATCTTAAACCAATTTCCATAGAATAGAAATAGTTACCAAAATATTACCTCACAAAAGAACATTCCCTTACATCGTATCACAAGCAAATTCCACCAAACCTGCAAAGACTTGACCATCTCAAACATACTTAAATTGTTTCACAGCACAGAAATGTAAAAAACAAAAGCTTCCAAAGTATTCTTATGAAACAAGTATGGCATTAATTTATAGCATATTAGAAAAAAAAGCAATGATTTTGTTTCACATATGGTTATAAATGTAAAATTCATAAATAAAAACTAGTAACAAGTTAAAATTTTTGGAACAAATAAGAATATCTTATTCCAGAAATTCAAGAATGGTTTAATAACAGGATAGCCACTAATATAATTTACCATAGTGATATATCTAAGGAGACAAATCATATTATTATCTCCATTAAAAAGGGCATTTAATAAAACTTATTACCTGTTCCTGATGTAGCAATCAACACAACAAAAATTAATGGATTTTTCCTCAATAGAACTCACTCCCTTTTTCTCCTCTCTTATTCTCACTCTCGCTCATATGTAGAACTGTGTTGTATATACATCTGTATAAATATTTACATACATATGCATATTATTATATATGTACATGTATGAATATGGCTTAAAAACGCAGCATTAATAAGAGCACACAAAGTATTCATAATAAGATCAGGAAGAAGGGGAAGATGGCCCATAGCCTAAGATAGTTTAATATTGTATTGAATGTATTAGCCAATGAGGTAAAACAAGAGTAAATATATAGAGTTATAAGAATTTGGAAAGAAGTGCCTATTTTTATTAATACAATGATATCTAAAAAAAAATCTTAGAGTCTCATTAATGAAACCAACACATCATGAAATAATTCAGCAAAATGTCAAAATGTAAAGTACATATATAGCTTTCATGCATGTATACAAAAGCAATTAGAAAGACTGAAGAGAAAACTTCATTTTAAGAAATGTGCCAAACCTTCATCAGAAAAACTTCAAAGAACTCATAAAAGACACAAAAGTACAGATGAACAAGTTAATATATAAATGTAATACTTGCCTACTAACACGATATGTTTTGTTCCTCCTGGAGATAGACAATTTGATTTTAAGTTTATATGGAAAAATTAATGTGTAAGAATAGATAACAAAATGCTTAAATGGACAAGCAGTGAGGGAAGGAATGGCCATACCAGATATGAAAGCAAACTGTAAAGCTCTTGTATTTAAACAGTGTGGTCCTAGCATAAGGACAGATAGGCAAACCAAAAAGTGGAATAGAAAATCAAGACACAAGCTTACATACATATAGAAATGTAGTACATGAAAATGTAGCATCTATCATCACTGGGGTAAAGATAGTCTTTTTTTAATAAGTAGTCTTACTCATTGTATGGTTATTTCAACTCAAGAGCAGATTTGACATTATTCAAATAAAAAGTTGAGGTGCAAAAGGGATGTCCAGGATAAAAGATTATTATAACTATGCCTTTTACTTATTTTATAATTTATTAGAATGTGGGTGTGCATGTTAATGTTAAAAAGTAATAAATTGGTCATCTTAACCAAAGAAACACTTATTGAATGCCTGTTATTTGTTGTATTATGTGTAAAAAAAAAAAAGGCAATCTAGTGGGGTTATTAGAGAATAGACATATATAGTGGAGGGGAGAGGAGTCCAAGAAGAAAAATGAGCAACATGCTGGATGAAGCTTATTGAAAATAATAGTGTAGAATAATTGGCTAGCAGTTGGTCCTTCATTTCCTCTGAGAGCTCCAGTTCAAAAGAAATGGTTTCTTGGAGACTGACTTTCCACGTTAAGTTCAAAAGCTAAAACCACTGCTCCAGTTGTAATCTAGAGACATACTTCTAGAAACTGATGAAAAAAGGGAAAGATGAATAGTATGAAACAGGATGCAAATTCCCCCCACTCCCACTTGCTTAATTCCTCTGTGCATATTGGCATGTCAACCACAAGGGGGCATGCAAGGCGTGATACCTGTTCTGTGGCCTGTGTGTCATCCCAAAGGTATTTCCTTTGTTCCTTAGGGATGTTCAAAACCATCCTGGGCACCTTCCATCTCTTTCACTCTTTTTGCCCTTGCCAACTGAGCAGCAAAGGCAAAACAGAAGTTATTAAGTCCCAAGTTACTACCAAGTGGCTCAGTTGGTTGGAGCATTGTCCCATACACCAAAGGGTTGTAGGTTCAATCCACAGTTGGGGCGCATACAGGAGACATCCGATTAATGTTTCTCACATCGATGTATCTCTCTCTCCCTTCCTTTAAAATAAAAATTTTAAAAAGCATATCCTCAGGTGAGTATAAAAAGAAAATAGTTGCCTGGACACATGTGGATCAACAGTGACACCCTCCTTCCATTAGAATGACTTTTTTGCTTTGGGTTCAACATCAAAAGGGCTAATATTTCATGGATAGGGATTTGCTGTCTTTACAGGAGGGAAAAAAAGAAAAGACAGTGTCTGCTGGTTTTTACTTTTGTTTTTTTACAATATCTTATCGTTCCTGGCTTGTTTTTTCTTGATGGACATTTAGAAGGCATTCAGAAGCAATTCAGCAAGCCTGTTCAGATGTATTTGGATCAGTAGGAACATTGTAACTTCCGATACTGGAGCTATGAGGTAGCAGAAGTACCTTAATACAAAGAACAAATACGTAAATATTTGAGGAACAGTGATTCTGTGTGTATGTCTTTTCCTGTGTCTCAGGTTTTATAAATTATATCAGAAGGCACAGTGACTACTGAATTGCTTAGAAACTTAACCCCTATATTGGGCTTACTGTTGGGGAGGCCCAAGCGTTCTCCCACAGCCTGTACTCCTCATCCCCAAGAATGGAGTGACCTGAAGCATGAATAATCAGAATTCATTCCATCATCCATCCACCAACCACTACTCATATATGTTCCATACCGATCTTCCATCTATTGGATGGAAGGTGATCAGGTAGAACTGAGGCAGTTTACCAAGGCAAACTCATTTTGTATTCTGCATGTAATTTGTTGAGACCCTTCTAATAAGAAATGCGCTTTATTTGTTTTCTAGCTAGCATTATGTTTACATGAATGAAATTTAACACACTGATACCAGTTTCCTTTATGGGAGTAACAGGAGTGATATATTAGAAGATGGAGTGGTTGTACTTTATGTTGATTCTGTGACGATTTTTTATTCTCTGCATACTAATGAAAAAAATGGGGAAACATTCCACCTTACTTTTCAGAGTATGTCAACCCTGTGGGCTAAAGAGCAGATATACATTTTGTTGTCAGAGTCTTCTTAACTATGTGAGGGGTCTGGTCTAATGAAGGAAAGGGCAAGATCCCTTTCCTTTGTGATGGCGGAGAGTTGTTATTTAATCAGCAAACAGTGCTCTAATGGTAATAACACTAGATAAATTTGACTATTAACTGCCAGAGAAAAGTCAAACAAATTAAGAAGCCAAACTTACATTTATCTGGATCCCAACCAGATTGAGAAAAATTTCTTCTTTGTATGTATACACTTCAAAATTCATTTTTCATTTAACTCCACACCCCAGAGGATAATTTTTGCACCAGGAAAGCCTGGTCATGGATCTGAAATCCAATTTAGCACTTTCTGTATTTTATTTCCCAAACTTAGCTGTACTTAGAAATGGCTAAAGAAAAAAATAATGACAAAAAAATGAACAGGAATTCAACACTTTAACCTCCGTGTTCAGCCAAACAGTCTTAAGGCTTTGAATTGTAAACTCATTCCATTTGACTTGATTTTAGGGTCACATTGAGCCAAAACTAACTTATGTCTCTTGAATTCACTGCTTTGAACTGAAAAGTTAAACTGCTTCCTTGCTCCCAATGGGAATACATTATGCTGAAAGATGGCTTCCTGTTTGTCCTGGAGGGATTTCCCTCCCCTGAAAGAAGTCGTAATTTGGGTCAGCTGTCCCTGCAGGGGCCTCCCTGACAGTTTTCTATGCTGAGTGAGATCAGAAAGTGTTGCAATATATGAAACTAAGGGCTTGGCAAAGCCCCTCCTCTTGCAGAGGGCTGGCTCTGCCTTTTAAAATGGCCTGCATGCTGAAGTCTGAGAAAAAGAACCCACCCCACACCACCCCCCACACACCCTGGGACTCCTCCTGAACCTCACTGTGCATTGTTTCAGAGGCTCCTGAAAGCCATGCGGCTATCTGATGGTCTGTAGGAGGAGTGCCTGGAAAGAGGTGCACCTTTTTCTGCTGTGACACTGGAAGACGCTAAAAAACAAATCACCCTGAATCAGCATAGGAGTCACGTGCTGTATTTACCCATTCTACAGTTAGGGAATAAACCTTTAACATGCCACCTTGCCGAACATAAGGCGTGATTAAAGTATGCCAAATCTATCGTACTATGCATCGCCACCAAGTGTTCTCAAGAAGTCTCATTATGGAACAATAATTGTATTAGAGTTTCCAGTCACTCATCTTCCCTGATGTTACCTACTGATCTCTTACCCTTTTGCTTTTGAAAAGAAGGGGACATTTCTTCTTCAGGATTCATCCAGGGCACTATCTCCACTTCACTTATTACTTCTGTCACCCTCCGATCAAGGAGTTACTGTGCCCTGTCCTGATAAATTCTAAGAATGATGCTGAATTCTGGCATGAGCCATTGCCTGAAGGAGTCCCAACAGGAAAGTGTGGACATTCAAAGACTACCGCACTCACACAGCCTGAAATATCCATTCAATTGACAGCACACATGCACTCGACTTCAGGTGGTACAGACAGCCTGCTACAGTTGCCTTCATCACTCTTTCTTTCCGGTGAGATCCTGTAGGAGATAGGCCTACTGCTGTGACTCATCTTTGCTGAATGCTTTCGTTCTAGCGTGTTCCCTTCCCCAAAAAGGCCACTGGAATTTAATAAAACTGGAAAACTCACCTTGAGGTGAAATCGGAAGGCACCAAAGAACTTAGTGAAGGTAGTGATTGTCAGGCAGAGATAGGAGGCTTGTTAGAACCAAGCCTCCTAAATTTGTCTACATTTTACACGGTGCCTTCTATATAGCAAGTATGCTACAGCACATTATAAAAAGTATGAAAATAATGAGTTGCTCTTTAATATGACACAGGAAGGGAGGCTAGAGAGTAGAAGTTCAAAGAGCATGTATACATAGATCATTATTTTAAAATAAATGGAAATGCAGTTTTAGGATTTCTAAACCACAGTAGTGAAATTGTGTTTTACAGTGTTGCAATATGAATTCTCAAGGTAAATAATGCATCCTTCTCATGGGAAAAATGTAAATAGAGCAGGGCTGGAGGGAAGGGGGAGAGAGTGGAAGTGGGGTAGGGAGGAATACATTCAAAAATAACTAAAAATGTAGTGAGAGCAATACAAATAAAAGTCAGTAAGGAAGGTTACATCAGGATAAGGAAAAAAATAAGAAATACGATTGAAGCACAATATATGGAGTATATAAATAGAAAATAAAATTAAAAACAGATCTTTTTCAGCTACAGCCACAACCTAAGAACAATAGGAACAGATTCGAAGGCATATGGACAAGGTATTTCTTGTTACGCTGTGGGCTGTGGAATATTCTATTGTGAGGCTTTGAGAGATCTTGTTGGGCACTATGTACGTGGATATTGAAGGAGCATTGAGAGTTTGTAAGTGACTATCAGTTCAGAGAAGGTAGACACACAAGCAGATCAGAAATGCCACAACAGTTCACCTAAGAAATGCAAAAAAATGATTTAAAATTAGTAGAAATACACAATAAAATAAATTAACATTGATACTCAGAACTATTGAACATGGAAGATTCTGTCAAATTAGATACAGAGTATGTGTTATGAAAATCATCTGGAACTAGACATCAGTGATGTGCCCTGCAGAGGAAGCCAGTCTCCCTGTTTAAGGTGAAGGTCAAAGAGTTTGAGAATTCCTCTAATATACTAGATTCCCAAATAAATTGGAAATGGTAGTCCAGGAAAAAAATGTGGAAAAGTCAGATTTTGAAAAAGTGGAAGGAAACCAAAGAAAGCACTGAAATGAGGAAGTATAAAAATGTGATATGGGGGGGGGGGGGGAGAGAAAAGAAACTTATTACTGAAGTTATAAACCAGTTTTGAGGTCTGTTGTTGGGAATTGTGTTGTCCATCGAGACCTTCTTAGATGCAGTCATACTCAATAGAGCATTACAAAGAATTAGGGTAGCCCTAGCTGGTTTAGGTCTAGTGGATAAAGCATTGGCCTGCAGATTGAAGGGTCTTGGGTTTGAGTCCGGTCAAGGGCACATGCCTGGGTTTTGGGCTCAATCCCTGGTAGAAGGCATGAAGGAGGCAGCCAATCAATGATTCTCTCTTATCGTTGATGTTTCTCTCTCTCTCCCTCTCCCTTCCTCTCTGAAATCAACAAAAATATTTTAAAAAAATTTTTTTAAAGAATTAGGACAGAAGAAGCCCTAATACCACCCATAGGAAGAAAAAAAACAATGGGAGTCATAAACCCTTATTAAAGCTAATATCCATGACTGGTTAGAAGTTTACTCTCATTTGTGAAAAAATTATGGCAAGTCCTCCAAAGACTCCTGAGACCCAAAAATGTTTTATCTATATCTACCAGGTCATAGGCACCAAATAGCATCAGAAGAGATATAATCAATACTTCTAGCTACTTTGCATTACTAGGTAGTAAATGTTAAAGCTTTGGAGGAAATTTAACCAGATAATTACCAAACACAACAAAAGAAAACTTGAAGCTACTGTTAAAGTGAAAAGAAAAAAGTAATATCTAGTAAACTATCAAATCATATAATGTTCAGTATATTAGAAATGGCCCACCAACACAAAATAAAAGTGAGAAATTAGTATGATTTAATACTGTGACTCAGCTAATAATCCACTCTTAACCTTGGATACAATTGGAGGGCTGTGGCCCTGAGATGTAAAAATGGATGGTGGGACCATATGTTTACCATCCTAGTTTGCTCAATCCTTCATAAGCCAATTTAATAATGCTTTGGGGTATCTTGTTCACTTGGTGTGACTTTCAAGATTTGTTTACCACAGACATAGATGACCCAAATCCTTTGGTGTCATTGTAGAGCAGAGAACCAGAGGAGACCATTTCTTTATGAGATTCCCCATGAGATCCAATGATATTGGGCCCATGCATTTGACCACCTAAGACTTCTCCCTATGTACAGACTGAACAAGATGAGTTCCCATCTGTAGGTAAAAGTTCTTAACTCCTCAAAATGATAGGATTGTATTTCTATAAATATGTGATCAGTTGTTTCAAGGAGAGGATATCATTGACCATTCACCTGGAAAGGGAAAGAAAGACCGTTCTTATTTCCACTATATTAGTGCCTTCACTATGTTTTAGACACAATATTCTGTGATTATAAAAGCTAGTAAGACAGTAATTGCCCTGAAGCAGTTCTCAGTCCCCTGCACTAAACAAGCCCCAGCCAATGTAAAAGATGCACTCTACATTACAGTAAAGAGACACATAGAGCTAATGGATCCAGGGAATTACAGAGGAAAAGTGACCATATTTTCTTCCTGAAATTGTCTGCAGTTGTGGCAATTAGGGACCAAAGTTGGGGCAGCAAGACAAGGCAGCTAAGTGAATAAGTCCAGAAACATAGCATGTGTGAAAATTGATATTTATGGGGACAGACAGCAGCTGGGTTTTTGCAGGGTTTATTTTTTTTAGTGATTAGTTTTTAAGAGCCTGGAATGCTGAGTTTATTCATCATCGTGCCCACACATGTGGAAAGATGCTAAGAATCTTTGACATAGCTAATTAAAACAAATGGCTCTTGTTGCAGGGTTATGAATGGCTAGGCAAGCAATATCTCACTCTTCTTTGGCATGTTCTGCCACAGACTAATGGAAGAAAAATGTCAAAAAGTCCTACCAGATGTCTTTCCTAATTGATCTGACAGTTGATGTACGGGGATAACAAATGCCAAAATGAAAGGAGGTACAAAGAAAAATTGATCCAATGTGTTGGTTTTGGAGAGTAAATGAATGAAATTTTTAAAAAATGTATCACCTAACATGCACACTTTAGGAAAGATAAGAGTTAAAAGTGGCAAGTCATCCATCTTTTTGCTATTTCTTATCTGCTCTGACCTGAATAAAATTTGTTCGAACTGTTGATTTAAATGCATTTTTGAATAAATCCTTTTAGGAAACTCAAATGAGGACAGTTCAAATGAAGTTAATTAAATTATCTAACCTTAGAATGTTCTGTCTGTTTAAAATACGATGGGCACCCCTGTGTTGCACTATAAAGACTCCTAGACTAATTTTCAGCCAAGGGTAAAGCAGGAAAATGCTGATGAGATTTTATACATACACACACACACACACACACACACACGGGAACAGATATCATTAAAAACTGCATGTTCTGATTCCTGATTTCCCATGTGTGTGCCCTGGAGATGGTTATTCATTAGGAGTATCCACATGGATCCATTGAATCACCTGGGCAAATACAAAGTGAAAGGGAGACCACACTTTGCAGGAAACAAGAAAGTGAATTTTGGAGATGATCATACTGATGTGGGTCCATGTTTCTAATTGATCAGCAGGGGTAAATAAATCCCCTGCCATCTCTTTGTTTCTCAGGTCCAAAGTGGCCGGAGGCTTATTAAATAGAACACGCAGCAAAGCA
>NW_006291965.1:1443720-1483576 GCF_000327345.1 Myotis davidii
GTTGGGAAAGAGCAATGCTTGGTGCCTGGCTGGTGAGCTCTGGCTGCTGAGCAAGCAGGTGAGGTTCCCTTGTGGAGGAAGGTGGGCCAGGAGGAGGAACGCTGGAAACAATGAAGGAAAGAGTTTCCCTGAGCCTATGGTTGAGAAGTAAAATTGTATGCTTTCCTTCCAGAGAGCAGACGGCAGAGCCAATGTCAGGAAGCAGCACATTCCAATTTTTAAAAAATAAATTATAAAAACTATTTTTAGGGAACACTAGAGAAGTAAGCATACCTACAATGTTCTGGGCACCCATGCCCAAACGACAGTAAGTACAAAGAGCTCCCAGACATATAAGCCCTTAAAATCAAGGGACCTATAATAGACAACTATGGTGTCCCTTGTTAAGTGCTAACACAGGTATAGGGGGTGCAGGAGGGAAGCAAAGAAACAAGTGTTTGTCCTGAGTCTGGAAGGGATGAAGTGTCACTATGTCACTCAGAGAGGGGACTTTGAGCTGGGTATCATAGGATGAGTAGGAATTTATCAGCAGTCAATCAGGAAGGGACATTTTCAGGATCCAGGGAGTCACCTTTCAAGATTTATTTATCTCATAAATTACACTGAAAGTGCCTATCTTGTTATAAATCCTAACCTGTACTGTCTGTTCTGTGGTGCCTTATGGAATTTTCTAGGCTCCAGGGAGAAGTGTCAAAGTAGGTCTTCTTAGTCTTCATATTTATTGCAGTGGTGAAGGAGAGGGACAAGCTTGGACTCAATTGCTGGTTTTGAGATGTTTCCTTGTTTCAGTGCCTCTCCAAGCAGAAACATGCTTTGACATGAAGGCCCTGCATCCTCTGCTGAACATTGCACGTTGCTTGCAGAAGATTTGTGGACCGAGAGAAAAAAATTCCTCTTGTGTCAGAATAGAATAGGCATTAAATGCACAACTGGAGAGCCAGAATTTCTGGGTTCCTGACTCTTCCAACTATTCACTTGTTGAAGTTGTTAATTTCTTGGGCAAGTTAGTGAAATACTCTAGTTTATTCATTGTATGAAAAGCATGAGGTTAGAACTTATGATACCTTTCTCAAAGAGTTAAATTGATGCACTTAAAAGTGCTTACAACAGGGTTTGGCATATAAGTGCTTATTAAACATTAGGGGTTATTACCTACATGGGGAGTGCACACAGGCTTCCTACACAAGTAGAAATTCCTATATATAGGTGCTTTCGGTTATACAAAGGGCAGAAGGGATCATTATGCTTCTATTAGACATGACTTCTCTGAGGCTGGTGACATGATTTATTTTTATTTGAAACACATCAGAAGATAGAGTTTGGATGAATGTCCAAGTTCCCAGTCTAAACAATCCAAACCAATTGGGATTTAGCTTGAAAAACATCTAAAGCTTGCGCTGATCTTACTGAAGTCCCAAGATTTTCAAAGAAGAGCAAAAAGCACCAACCCCTTTGCCCCAGCCATTTAGAAGGACTAAGAAAATGGAAAGCCAACAGCAGTAAGAAGAGAGAAAGCTCTTTACAGCTGTAAACCTTTGGGGATTGCTGCTTCTCCGAGTTTAAAAGTTCAGCTGCTTTAGCTTCTGGGCTCTTAGCTAAGCCTGTGGGCAAGAGGGGAAGGTTACTGCCCTGGAGGGAATTTCTAACAAACTAAAGGAGATGGAGTGAAAGAGATGTGCATTTATATAGTCCTTGGTGATATGTCCTAAGAGTGGATGTGCTATTTTTCCTACTATTTGTCCCTTGAAAGGTAAGAACTGTCATTTCTTGTTTATGTTACAGAGATAAGCATAGGGGCGCGCGCGCGCACGTGTGTGTGTGTGTGTGTGTGTGTGTGTGTGGTGAAAAAGTAAAGAGGAGGAATTTGTTCTTTAAATCATGTTTCCTTTTAAAAACCTTATCATACAGTTATATGCACATGCTTATATGTTTCCTACTGCAGTATAACAAATTATCACCAACTTGGAGACTTAAAACAACCTCCATCTGATACTTCACAGTTCTGTGTGTCGGAGTCTTGCACAGCATGACTGAGTTCAGGGTGTGGCAAAGTGGAAATCAAGATGTCAGCCAGCTGCATCCTCATAAGGAGACCCAAAGAGGGAGAGATCGTCCCCTGAGCTCCCTCGGGCTGTTGCAGACTTCATTCGTTTCCTTGCAGTTGTAAAGCATCTTAGGTCACCCAGCTAGAAAATGGCAAGGCCACACTTCAAACTCGCAAGTATCTGGATTCAAGGTCTGCACATTTTACTCCATACTGGTGGTTCTCAAACATTAGGATGCAGTTGAACCGATGGAGAACTTGTTAAAGATGTTAATTTCTAGAACTGCCCCCCTCACCTCCAGACTTCGTGATTCCTGGTTTGGGAGTTACGTGAAGTCATGGTGTGGGAATAGCTATTTGAGAAATCTTGCTCTATAGCAATGTTTTCCAGAGATTACCAAGAATCTCAGTGGCTAACATAAGCCTGCCTACTTCAAAAACAGATATTTTAGCACCAAAAAGCTTAGAACAACATAATTACAGAATAAAAGGCAATCTTTTATGTTCTTTTCTATGGAATGATAACAAATTTGTCATGGAATACTCTCATTCCTGATTTTCAAAAGGCTACTTTCTGAATTATTTTTCAATAGTTCTAAGAAAGAATTTCCAAAGCAAGCACCTTTTCACCATGAGATAAGGTTGTTTTGAGAGATGCCAATGATCCCATATGCAACATTTATTATGTGCTGACAGTTTACAGAGCATTACTAGACTGGGAAAAGAGTAGTTACAGCAATACTGTGAGGGGGACTCATGAGTCTGAAACTATGCAAGGATTTGAACCATGAGTAGAGCTATTATTTTGGGGAAAACTTTCTAAGGATTGGCCTGTAAAAATACTATAAATAAAGGATATAATATGGAAAAGAGGAGAAACCACGATAGTAGCACCAAGTACTCAGTTAGACCCTATACACAAATAATGGCAAATTGTTACAACCTGCATTGTCTGCATTGCATAGCAAAAAACCAAGATTCTCAGAGATAACTCCCCAGGGACTTACAGCTCATAAGCAATAGGAGCAGAGTTTAAACTGAGGTCTACCTAACTCTAAAGCCCATATTCCTTATACAACTCTTCTATGTAGTCACTAGGAAGTAAAATGTGTATGTTTGAGTAGTCAAGGACTATTTTAGGGAATAAAGTGCTAAATTGACAACCCCATCCTTTTGAATGTGGAGTGGGGAAGAAGGAATGTTCTGCCACACATGTATGTCAAAGTGGACAAGAAATATCTGTCTTGTTGAGATCATGCTAATAATGTAATGAAGAAAGAAACTTTCTATGAAAGCACATAACAAAAGAACTTGATCTGAACAGGGGTTTTGGGAAAAGCTCCCTTGAACATGCCATGCTTTGGCTAAAGAATGAGTAAGAGTGAATTCAGAAAAGGAGGGAGGGTTGATTGGGATAAACTGCATATAGGAACAGCATGTGCAAAGGGCCTGGGGTGGGAAGGAGCAAAGTTTACTCTGGGAACTTAAATAAGGCAAGCATGGTTGGAGTACAGGGATCAAGGGAAAGTTTAATGGAGGATGTGGCAGAAACACTTAGCATGACAGTCCATGGAGGACTGTTGTAGGACATGCTAAAGATTTTTATTATTATCCCAAGAGCAAAGGCAGTAAGGGTTTTTAATTGGGTGGGAAGAGAAAGACAGGTTCACTATATGATCAGATTAACAATGGTATACGTCTACATAGTCCAGAAGAAAGATTATGTATCTGATAGCGAGGATAGAGAAAAGATACCAATGATATTGAGGAAAAGAAGACAACTTAATATGGTTAAGTGTTACACTTCATAATAAAAGGTCAGTGGGCTTATAATTTTTAAGAGGGTTCCTTTGGAAAGTTTTGATTTTTTTTTTTTTAGAAACATGAAGTGCGGTTAGAAATGTTTCAAATAGTCACTGTAGAAATTAGAGATATTTTATGAGGGGAGTGATGGGGAAAATGCCAGGTATAGTTGAAGGCCCATTTGAGGTTTATAATCTTGATTTTATTTTTATATCAGTAAATTGATCCAAGAATTCAAGATTGTACATTATAACTAACTTGGAGAAATAAAGTCACCAGAGAGATGCCAGGCTAGACTGAGAGGGGAAAGAGAACACTAAAGATAGATGAGGTGAAATTAGCTTGGAGAGTGGATATAACCCAGGACTGAGATTTGATGAGGTTTGGATGGTTAAATAGCCCCAGTCCACCAAGGTTTCAGAAGGAGCAGAAAGCTCTGCAAGATTTGCTTGAGTCACACCAGGATATTGAGGCACTTCAGCATAGTCCTTTTGGAATCATTTTCTGTCTCCTAGGAATAGTTTTAGTGCATTGCTGGACTGAGTCCAATTTGTTTGGGGGTAATATTTTGAAAGATTAAAATGCTTTCATGCTTTCCTATTGCATTTTTGAAATTTGTATTATATGTGTCTTTGAAGCAAAAGCTTCAATCTGGAATGTGCAAAAAGATGCTATCATCCTCACATAATAATAATCATTAGCATTGGTTGAGTACTTGCAATGAGCCAAATACTTTGCCAAATGTTTGCCTACATTACCTCATTTCATCCTCCCAACAACCACATAGATTAAATACTATTATTATCTCTATCTTATTATCAATGAAGCTAAGGTTACTAGAGGGTAGGTGATTTGCTGGAACGTAATGGAACCAAGACCAGAATCCTGGATTTTCTCGGGCAAAATTGTGATGTCAGCAGAAATGATCTTCAGGAACTCCTCAGTTCTTTTTGCAATTGTCTCCCTTTATACTTTACCTTCTCAGACCTTGCCTGGCACTCCTGTCTCTGCCAGACGACACATCTATCTCCTTTCCAAGGCAATAAAACAAACTGCTAATGGGTTAATCATGTACTCCCAGACATCTTATTCATAATTTATTAGAAAAATTTCTAGAGACCATGGCCTAAATCAAAGAGACAGCTCTAATGGTGCTTTTACACTCCCATTTTCAAGCCACTGTGCTACAAAACTGCCGAAGAGGTGGCAATACTGTTTTTCATACACTAGAGCTCTAAAAATCAAGATTTATAAAGCTCTGGACCCAACCACGTTGTCATCTTTCTCAGTAGATTGATCAGGTCTGTGGGGAGGGGAGAGCAGAGAATTGACAGATTACAGGTTCATCGAAGCTCATGCCAATTAGGTAGCAGCTTCTTTGATGTGACCCTTGAGCTTCCCAATCACCCAAGAAAAGGGGCATTCTTGTGTGTGCATGCATGTGTATGTGTGCACTCAAGTGTGTATATTACAACTGCTTTAGGTGTTTTTTTTGTGTGTGTATTGTAAGATTTTTAAAGTGATGTTTTCAGATATAGATATAGATATAGATATAGCTATAGATATATGATTCTCCCATCTAGTTTATTAACATAGCCATCAACTCACATATTTTTGTGAAATAAATTTCTTAAAATAAATGAATATAATGTACCCTCTCCTAATACATAGGCAACAATGGAAAAAGGAGAGAGGAGGCCATAGCAGTGTGCCTGTCTCTACAGTGCCACAATATCTACCTTAGAAGGTCAGGCAAAGACAGCGCAAAACACTCAAAGATTGGGTTCTTGCATTTAAAAAAAATAGCCCAGTTGATTTTTAATCACCTCTGTCCACTTTTTTAAAGAGAAGTTCAAGGCAAGGCAGTTGAACAGGGATGGGGGTGATATGTTGACAGGGACTGGGATGCTAGTGAACAAATAAATAGGGGGTGGGAAGCAAAGGAGATGGACACCAGGTGAGTGAGTTTAGAGAGATGAGCAAACCAGTCAGCTTGGAGAGAGACTGGAACAAAATAGGAACATGAAGCAGATGTCTTAGAACCCCCGCAGAAGTGGGAAATGTGACAGTAGAGGGAGAGTATTTAGGAGGCAATTAATGTTAGATGAGACCAGAGGGTTAGAGCCCTAATCTGATAGAACTATGGCCTTATAAGAAGAGGAAGAGAGATGTCCCACCCCCTCCCAAAGTGACTCCGGTTTCCTGTCACCACCTGAGGACACAGCACGATGGTGGCTGTCTACAAAGCCAAGAAGAGAGTGCTCACTGCAAAATGAACCCTGCTGACACCTTGATCTTGAACTTTTCAGTCTCCAAATTGCGAGAAAACAAACTTCTGTTGTCTGACCAACCCAGTCTGTGATATTTGGTTATGGCAGCCAGAATAGTCCATGACAGTGCATGTGGGTGGGAGCTGGCGGCAATTGTGAAGAGTGTTGGTTAAATTTAGGTCATCCTTCTTAGAATTAAACTCCCACAAGGCTAGGATTATCCATTTAACTGTATTTATAATAAGAAGCACACAGTGTTTATGTAAAGCAAGTGTCTAATAAGTACCAGGATATTTTGGTATATATATATATATATATCAAATGATATATATTATTGATCTCAGAGAGGAAGGAAAAGGGAGAGAGAAACATCCATGATGAGAGAGAATCATGGATCGGCTGCCTCCTGCATGCCCCCTACTGGGGATGGAACCTGAAACCTGGGCATGTGCCCTTGGTCACAATGGAACCTGGGACCCTTCAGTTCGCAGGTCGAAGCTCCATCCACTGAGCCAAACCGGCCAGGGCTGCTATTTCTTTTAATAGTCATGTGTCTCCTGCCTGTTTTGCTTTATGAATCCAGTTGGCACCCCGCTTTTCTTTCCCCTCTGCCTCCACAAAACTTCCATTTCACTGAAACCAGGGGTCCAGATGTAGCGATACTGCAAGTTCTAGATTGGACAGGACAAGGTTGGAGTAAAGTTATGTAATAACGCGGAGAGTGGAGAGGCTGTGCCAGTTTCGTGCAGCTTTCACACTCTGTAGCATTTCTGTTCAACTAAAGCTGTGGCCATGGTGATGTGTAGAATTTAACTCAGGTAAACCCTTTCAAGTAGGGACACCTGCAGTGCTCGAGAAGAAGGCATTCTATGATAGTGAGGCCAAAAAAGCACTTTTCTGACCTCCTTAATCATCATGTTGAAAAACTGTCTAGGAGAAGCCTGGAAGTAATTAGATGCCATTAAGGAGGGGTGGAGGGCAAGCCTTCCTTCTCCTCCCTGGGGCAGCACACCCACTGCATAGTTTATGTCAAGGAATCCTTCCCTCTGACTCAGAAGAGGATGGCCCTGTGGGGCTCCTCCTCCTGCGGGGAGTAACTAGTGCCCCCACACATCTACCCTTTCTAACCATTAGATGCTCCAGTCTAGCAACATGGACCTCAGAAAAGAATATTTGCAAGGTTAACAAAGAGCTCGTGTGTGCACTCTCTAAGGCTTCAGAGCCAGCTTGGAGAATAAAATGGTAGTGGCCATCTAAAAGAAAGATTAATTCTGGTTCTGTTTTCATTATGAGGGAAGGAGCAGGGTTGGGGGATGTGTATTGAGATCTTATTTATTTTTTTTGTAACCTTTTTTTCCTACATTATACATCAACATCCCAAAATTCTTTCTTATTCCTGATTTTGTATTGCATATATCAAACAAGGCTGACTGTTAATTCTTGCAGGGTACTGGCCAGTTAAAGATAGGGGAGGGGAGTCCACCTGTCCCATCTTCATCTTTACCTTCACTCCCCCAACAATCCCCTCCCTCTGCAAAGAAACCCCATAAGGGGCCCTGAGGTCGGGAACCAGGAGCACAGATCCTCCTAACCCACATCACCCTCTCCTATTCACAGCACTACAACCACATGGGATTAAGACAGCTGAGGTCCTAAACCCGGAAACTGTTATATAACAATATGGAAGCCCAAAATGTAAATAAGCCTAAATGGAATAGACATATAATTTATCATCCAAACCTGGGCACTTTTGAAGGTGAAGAATTAGTGACAAATGCCAGGACAACAGAATAAACCAGGAATGTCCTGAGCAAATGGTGATGTATGATTACCCTAATTCAATGTCATACAAAATGTATAAGAAAGTTCATTTTTCATGATACCTAATTTGATTTGGAAATACCAGATTTTTAAAAATATTTTCTCTCCAATGTAAGTATATATGTTTTGAAGGAGTTGATACTTGGTTGGCTAGCTGTTAAACTCAGTGGTTCTCAAGTGTAGTCCCTGGACCAGTAGCATCAGAATCATCCGGGAACATAAGAAATAGAAACACCCAGGCCTACCCACGCTGCTAAGGGTGGGGACCAGCAGCTCATGTTGTAGCATGCCTTCTGGGCGATTCAGATAGACACTAAAGTCTGGAACCACTGGGTGAAGCAGTTTAATCCTGAAGGCAGCTTGTTAAGGCGATGCATCAGGAATTTGTTTTCAGTGGCTTCCTACCCAGTGGACGGGGAAAATGCCTGATGAACATAACCAGCAGGTGCAAATAACTGATAACCCACTGTAATCACTCCCACTTAAGCCTAGTTGCCTACCAAAGCCTTCCCCTGTTGGCTAGTTGCCTGATTCTGAAGGGGGCGGCATCTGCACAAGCCACACGCAGGGTTTTCTAAAATGCTTCTAGTCCCTTGGGAATAGACCTCAATTTAAAGCGTGTAAATACAGTGTTTGACATTCAGCCCATTGGACTTCCAATGCACTTCCAGAAATTCATGATGTGTGATAGTAGAGAAATGTCTGGACTTCCTGGTTGTGTGACATGGGGCAAGCAATTTCTCCATCTTCCCCGTATCAGTCAGAGTAGCTTAGGAGATGCTGTGCTATCACATTACTGCAAAATCTCAGTGGCTTAGGACAAGGCTTATTCCTTGCTCATGCTTTATGTGTGGGGTGGGAGTGTTTGGGAGGTTCTGCTCACTGGAGTAACTCAAGGACCAGTGTCACCATCCACAAACATTGCGGATCTCCATACAGAGGACAAGAGCTTTATAGTGTCTCGCAGCAACGCGTAAGTGCCTTAACCGGCAAGTGACACATTCCACTGCTCACAACTCATTGGCAAGAGCTAGTTACATGGCACAACCCATGGGACATCAGATACTGAGCAAAAGAGAAGAAATGAGTTATATAGTATGTAAGAAAGAGATGATGTGATGGAGAAGAAAGAAAACAGAGCAGGTAAGAAAGATTGGGTGTGCTGGGAGAATGAGAAAAAAGAGAGGGTCAAGAAGAAGGTGACTTTTCAGCAAAGACTTAAAAGAAATGCAGAAGCTAGCCATGAAGGTAGGAGGGGGAGAGCACCCCAGGAAAATGAGCAGAGGGAAAGGCTAATGCAAGTACAACTCCCCTTAGGTCGGAGCACACCTGGCATGCTCAGGTGTGACCTGAAAAGAGGCTGCTGGCATAACAGAGTAGAATGAGTGACAGGAGGAGTAGTAGGAGGCGAGGCAGGAACGATAAATGGGACAGACCTCAGCCTTTATAAGGACTTGGGCTTTTACTCTGAGTGCAGTCGTGGTGACCTATTAAAAGCATTTGGGAAGAGGACTGCCATGATCTGACTTGTATTTTAAACTGATGGCTCGGGTTGCCTTGTTAAAAATAGCCTTTAAGAGGGCAAAGGCAGAAGGAGGGAACCCTTATAGAAGCGACTGTCATAATCTGGGCACGAGATGGTAATTTGAACGAGGGAGGTAGCAGGCAGGTGGGGAGCAGAGATCGGATCCTAGATTCGTTTGGAAGGTAGAGACCAGCAGGATTTCCTGGCAGACTGTACCTAAGGTGTGAGAGAAAGGAAAGAGTCAGGGACCCACTTCATGGTCTAAGCCCAAGGAACTGGAGCAATAGAGTGACTATCAACGGAGATGCGGAAGGCTGGAGGGGTGGGGGCAGGTTTAGGGAGGGAAGACTGGGTTTACTTTAGTGGGAGATATGAGAGAATCTTGAAACATCAAAAGAGAAATAAAACCCACACTTTATCACAGACTAGCTACCTTGATTTCAACAATCCCAGTTAAATATAAAAGAGACCTGGAACAATTCTTTAGACCAAAAGCTATGATTTTAATAGTTATTACATGTTTCATCAAGATTCCTCAAAAGATAATAGGATGACTGAAGTTAAAATTAGAAAGCTAACTATCATTATAGAGTACTCTTCCTTACCACAGTTTTACTTTCTGAGATTTCAGTTACATGTAGTCAACCATAGTCTGAAAATATTCAATGAAAAATTCCAGAAGCAAAGCATTCTTAAGTTTTAAGTTGTGCATTCTGAGTAGCGTGATGAAATCTCACGAGGTCCTGCTCTGCCCCTCCCAGGACATGCATGAATCATCCCTTCGTCCAGGTCTCCGAGCCCTGTACACTCCCTCCCGTTAGTCACACAGCCACAGGTGGATGGTGGCGTGTAGCCGTGCTTGTATTCAAGTTACCTTTATTATTCTTAACTAGAGGCCTGATGCACAAAATTTGAGCCGCAGTGTCTTGCCTCGGCCCTTGCAGCCCCGGCTTTGTCTGGAAGGTCATCTGGAAGGACGTTCGGAAGGTTGTTTGGCTGTCCGGTCTCATTAGCATATTACACTTTTATTATTATAGTGTCTCATTCACTTCACTTCATGTCATCACATAGGCATTTTATCATCATACATCACCACAAGTAAAAAGGTGACTGCTGTACATTATTTCAAGAGACCACATTCATAGAACTTTATTACAGTACATTTTTATAATTGTTCTACTTTGTTATTAGTTATTGTTCATCTTTTACTGTGCCTAATTTATATATTAAACTTTATTACATGTATGTATGTACAGGAAAGAACATGGTACATATAGGGTTTGGTACCACCTTGGATAAAGGAGAACTACTGTATTCATCTTTTTATCCATTATCAGTAGATATTTGATAGATGAGTAAATGAAATTACCATCTCGCCTCCCCGCACCTGAACATACATCTCCCTGAGTCTGTTGGTATTAATAAGTAATAGGATGGTGAATGGAGAGGTATAACAGGAGAACCAATTGAAAGGTGTGGGCTTGAGATGATGAAACATTTGGCCCAAGGGGGCTTTGTATATTGACCTATCATTGGTATCAAAAAGCAGTACACAGCCCGGCCAGTGTGGCTTAGTGGTGAGTGTCCACCCAGGAACCAAGAGGTCACCAGTCCAATTCCCAGTCAGGGCACATGCCTGAGTTGCAGATTCAATCCCCGTGCAGGAGGCAGCAGTCTCAGGAAGCAGCTGATCAATGATGATGATTGTGTTCCCCTCTCATCAATGTTTCTATCTCTCTCCCTTCCTCTCTAAAAATCAGTAAAAACATATTAAAATAAAAACAGTGCATAACCTGGCCTTAGAAGTCATATTAGTCATTGTAAATTCTTTTTCTGCTCTAGAAAAGATGCCTTATCTCAAGATATTTGCCAGGAAAATAACACTGAATCTCCTGATTTTCTTTCTTCCCCTAGAGGGGATCTCATTGGGTCTTGGTTATTTTTGTTGTTGTTGTTGTGGGGTTTTTTCTGGCATTTGTGGACATGATATGAGGGTGGCATTGTGGAACAGTTGTGTTCCTTTCCCTGGGATGTGGTGGTGTCCAAAACTTGGTGTTTTGTGTTGAAGACACTGGCAGGGCACCCAGGGAGCAGGGAGCCACGTGACACACTTCCTCACATAAAACAGAGCCATCTGCCACAAAACAAATGTATCTGCATTTCATGCCATTTCTGTTTTATGAAGTTGTTTATATTATGCTGATGGCAAATTAACACTAAGCTAAACGCCTTACCCTATGACGGGATCCGCAGTATTTCCTTGTGGAGGCAGTGTTTCAGAAATCTAGGTTGCAAACAAGACACTGGAAATAACTTGAATGCTGATGTCTCAGAACCACCAAAAGCATCTCTATTGTAGATGCACTGAATAAATAAGGTTGTTGCTAGAAAAAGAACCCAAGTTTTGAAAAGGGAGGAAACCATAAAGGGATTTTCTGAGCAATGTCAACTGACTAAAAGAGTAAAATATACTATACTGAAGATAGTGGGGTAGATGTGCTGGTTTTTCTTACATTCAGTGCACTGAATTGCGTATGGTTTGGTCACTAGACATAAATGTAGAAGCAGACAGTGCCCCTGAAAAACATCCAAGACACTTTGCATTTCACATGTCACATTAGTCAGAGCTGCACTATAGATGACAGTGGCCGACACACACACCCTTTCCCCCAACACATAGAACATGTTTTAGATTCTTTGTATTTACATATATTTCTTGTGTTTTTTTACCCTTCATACTTAAGTAATGCCGTACTTTTCTCTTCTTTTTCTTCTTCTTAAAAAAAATGCCTATATTTTATAAAGAATCACATCATGGTGATTCATAGATGAGAAAAATCACAACTCAGAGGGGGTTATCAGGGACTTGCCTACTGTCCCTCTGTGGCAGCAGCTAGGATCCTTCATTCTCAGGCAAGGACTTTTTTTTATTATTAATAACTTATTTATAAAGTTCTCACTGGGTACAGGTATAGTGGCACATTATCTCATTAAATTCTCAAAATAATTCAATAGGCAGAGACTATTTTGTACATTGTTACAGAAGAGAAAGTTGAAGCACAGAGAGGTTAAGTGACTTGCTCAAGGCCACACAGCTACTAAAGTGAGGAGTCAGACATTAAATGCAAACAGTCAGGTTCTCAGATTCCATCCCCTTAACCACTGCACAGGCTGCCTTTTTAAAGACATAAGCACTTTCAGAGAATGAATTTCTTTAGAAGATGTTCTCACATTGTAGCATACATAAAAATCTCTAGGACCTTCCAATTCAGTAGGTCTGGGCTGAGGTCCAAGAATCTTCTTTCAAATGCAGGTGCCTGTGGAAGAGCCACACTTTGAGAACATCTCTGCTGTCTAGATAAGTGGTACCTGAGATGGTAGGATGCTTTTGAATCCTTTGGCTACATCATATACTTTGGACATTCTGCCTAGTGGCCTGGAATCGTGAGAACTTTCATCTGGGTGTGTATGTTAGAGAATCTAGTTTAAAAAAATCACTACTACATAACCTCCTGGGCAGGGGATGCTCCGGCAGGAGCCACCTTCAAAGCCTTCGCTGCTCCAAGCAGGGGGAGTTGAGCTTCCCTGTTCTATGTTTTCTTTTACAATGCGACACCCTTCGCTTCCTGAGGTTTTGGCTCATGAGATAATACTCAATTTACCTTGCTCTTTCTTGACCTATGTCTCATCTTGAGTTGTTCTACATCAGTAGTGCAAGTATGTCTGTGTTCTCCTTTCTCTAATTGTTCAGATAATCTCACTATGGATACTCTTATTTCCACTGGGAGGAGACTAATTCTCTCTAAATAATTGCAGCGAAAATGTGTGCTGGATACAGTGAAATGAGATCCCTCAGATTCTGTCTCAGGCTGGGAATGAAGATTGAACTTGGGGGAGAGCGATGGGTAGAAGGGAAAATAAAATATATACCCTGGGCACTGTGCTTGATCATTTGGGTAAGTGGTCTTCAAGGAACCTGTTATCTATTCTTATAGATGAAGATGCTGGGCTCAGAGAAGTTAAATAACATGCCCATGATTGTACAGCTAAAAGATGACAGACTTAGAATTCAACTCTAGTCTATCTGATTCCAAAAATATGTTTCTTCCATAATACCATGCTGAGTACTGATAGGAAGGCTGGCCAAGACAGGGCAGGTAATAGCCTGAGTAAGCTCCTAGGTGATCCTAACACTACAGAATGCAATATCTTTAACCATTTCCAGAGCACAAATGTGTGTGCTTATCCTAGTCCAAGCATGTCAAATTTGTGGCCCGCGGGCTGTATGCCTCGTTTATTTGGCCCATGTTAGCCTTTGAGTTTGACATGCTTGTCCTAGTCCCTGGCAAAGACTAATGTACTTTCTGTTTCTGTAGATTTGCCTAATCTGAATATTTCATATCAATGGAATCATACTATTTATGGCCTTTTATGTCTGGCTTCTTTCACTTTACCATAACATTTTCAAGATTTATTCATGTTGTCTGATGTATTACAACTCCAATCCTTTTTATGGTTGAATAATATTCCATTGTATAGTATACTATATCAGTTGATAAGCATTGGGATTGTTTCCATTTTTACAGTGAATAAGACTGGGATGACCATCCATGTAAGTTTTTATGTGAATATAACACCTTCAATTCTCTTAGGCATGTACCTACGGAAGGAAATGCTGGGTCATACAGTAACTCTGTTTAACATTTTGAGGAGCTGCCTCCCCAGCAGCTTCACTCTTTTAAATCCCCACCAACAATGTCTGAGGATTCCAACGTATCCTCATCTTCACCATCAACTGTATTGTCTGCCTTTCTCCTTACAACCATCCTAGTGTGTGTGAGGTGGTCTCTTCTGTGGCTTTGATTTGTATTTCCCTAATAACCAATGACATTGAGCAGCTTTCCATGTACTTATTGGCTATTTGTATGTCTTCTTAGGAGAATTGTCTATTTAAATACTTTTATTATATTTTAAACTGGTTGTTTTTTTTTTTATCATTATTGAGTTATGTGTTCTTTAAACAATATATTGTGGATATGAGTTCCTTATCAGATACATGATTTGCAAATACTTTTTTCCATTCTGTATGTGTCTTTTCATTGTCTTGGCGGTGGTGGTTGGTGCACAAAAGTTTTTAATTTGTTGAAATATAGTTTATGGAGTTTTTCTTTTGTTATCCATGCTTTAGTTACTGCATGTAACTAACTATTGCATAAGCAAGGTCACAAAGAGCAACTTCTATTTTTCTTCTAAGAGTTTTGGGGTGTTAGCTCTTATGTTGAGGCCTTGGATCCATTTTGAGTTGATTTTTATATCTGCTGTGGCATTGATGCTTTTTTATGGCACCTCTACCTTTGGGCTCCTCCCACATAGTATTTCTGTCCTCACATTGACACATAGGAAAACCAAGTTCTTCATTCATTTTTATACACACAGAGATACATACACATACACCCAAACTCTTCTTTTATAAAGCATCCATGAGATAGCAGACTTCACAAAAATTTTAGTGGTCACAGCATGTATCAGGCAAACAACCTAAAATCACATTTTGGCAACCCAACCTTCAAAGATCCTTTAGCCAAGGGGTATTTCATTGTTTATAGTAACCCACCTCCCCCCCACACACACACACACACAATTCATTTCCTCAAGGATTTTTGCATTCTACTCCCTCTCTCTCTTCCCTGCTCTTCTCCCCAGGCCCTCTTGAGAAATAAAACAATTTTCTCATGCAGCACAGCTTATTTTTCTCATTTCCTTTCTTGAGTTCCTCATGGTTTCTCACTTTCTTTCCTAAAGAATGCATTTCCCCACCCCCCAAAATAGTATGTTCCTCAAAGGAATTCTGGTATCATTTTTCACACCGTTATTTTAGGAAAGTTTCAATAAGGTATTGAAAGGAGTGGTCCTAGGAGTGAGTAGAGAGCCTATATATCTGAACTGCAAAAAAATGAGAATAAAAAAGAGGAGACAACAACACCTGTGGTGATGATCATCAACAATTTCAATGCGTGGCTAATGGGTAAGGTAGCAGAAAGGGCCTTATAGGTCATCTCAGTATGCTGGGGGTGGGGTTGTGAAGAGATGAGTTAGTGGAAGTCAGAAGGAAACCTACTTTTAAGTAAACAAAGCTATCATGTTTTGATTATAAAGATATACAGTTCTTTAGAGCTAGATATTTTTTGCAATTAAGTATTTTTCAGATTTTAGAAAAGTAATACTGTAGATAATCCAGATATGTCCTACAGAATACTCTGTAGGGCCTGAGTCAGCATCCCATAATCAAACACAGAATCAAATTAATATAACACTAAGGGGCATGAACACTCTAAATAGCTTTATATCAGCTTAGGTCTGTTTTTATTGCCAAATGAGTTTAAAAAAACTTTCTCTTCAGTTTTGTTTTCTTTTTAGTTATGAATGTCATATTGTGACCTATATCTTTAAAATACCACAGCTATAGGTGATAAATCATTCTTCAAATGTTCCCCTTTGCTGCGACAGCTCAGCAAGTCTAGAAGTGATGAGGACAAAGATGAGGATGCTTCCCAAATGCCTATCTTTCTGGCTGATGCACTCTATGCTGTTGATTTGCCTTGCAGATCAGCTTGGTTGCTTAGAAATATTCACTAGCCTTGTTTTGTCCCAGCTTTCTTTTTAGCTCTTCTGTAGTTTACTGCAGTGGATATAGTCAGAACATAAGATGATGGGCAAATGATGTTTAGGACAATAATGTGAGCTCAAAAATCACTTCAGAGAAGAGAGTAGCAGGGAAGAAGAGAATAGACCCAAACAATATTAGGGAATTGCTACTGACACCTTCCCTCCCCCCACCCCCCAAAAAAAATAAAAGGCCCATCACCTATGCCAACTGTTTGGAACAGGTTGAATGATAATAAATGAGCACAGGGATCTAGGAGGAGATCCTGGCAGCCTTTATCAACTTAACTGAGACTTATAGGCAAATAATCTTAATTTGCCTTTTTCCTGAAGGGATTCTGATGGAGCTTTGACATAGAAGAAAATAAGCAAGTTTTGGATTCAGGATACTGGGTCTCACCCAACATCCCTCATATGACCCTATCAAGCTTCATTTATTTTCATTAGTGAAAATTACCATTTTGTAAGAATCACATGATAGGAACATTTTACATACATTAGCTTTAATATTCATGACAGCCTTATGATACAGGTCCTAACATCCTCATAGAAATCATGAGGAAATTGAGCTTTGGAGAGGTTAACTAGGCATTCAGTAAATGATCTGTTTCCCTGGGATTAGACACAGCTCTATCCGATGCTAAAGCTCAAATTCTTTCTACTGCTCGGGGTACGTCTTTGATACCCTGGTTTTACCATTTTCCACATGGGTACTGATTTTACTGTATAGTATAGAGATCTATAGACCTGGTTTCAAGACTAAGTAAGCTTTTACCATCTGCTAGCTGTGTTACCTTGGAATAGCAATAGTTACCATTAAATATCTATCAAACACTATTACAAGAAATTATATGTATAAATATATATATAATGTAAAATTAGATAGATAGATAGATAGATAGATAGATAATAGAGGATACATATATGTAACACCAGCTTGGTTTTTGTGTCATTCACATGTCATAATGTGAATCAGTGTTTTTCACAGCACATTGTAGAAACTTTGACTTGTCCCAAGAAAAGGTTTATACTAAAATACATTTGAAAATCACTGAATATACCCGCCTCTTAGAGATTCTCAGTGCACATTTGTATCATAATGACGCTGAGAAGTATTTGAGACTAAAAAGGAATGGATCTTTAATTAGGGGGGGTTTCCAAATATTTTGACCATGGAACCTCTTTATTTAGAGTTTACCTGTTAACATCTGAAGCTTCCCATAGAATGCATGCTGAGAAATGCTAATCCACATGAAAGTCCTTCGTTTAAAGTGGCATGATCACTCACATTTGTACAATCGTAGTAAAAGTTCACAAAGTCAGCACAAAGTTTCTTTGAGTGAAAAAATGTGTTTAACTTCTCATTCTACACAAGGGCTTTGCCTACTTGTATATACTTTTAAAATAAAAGGCATTTTTAGAGTTTTGTCTTACCATCCAAATTCAACCTACTCAAATTCGGGTCAAGGTTTCTCTCACAAAGTCTTCCCCATCCTTGGTCTCTTCTCGCCCACAGAGATCCCTCTGTTCTCTGACCCACCTTGTACTGACTGTCCCCACAGAACTGGGGCTTCTGGAGTCGTCTCTAAGAAACAGGAATTATACAGAATTAAAATGTCCTACATTTGACAGAGTTGAATAGGATTGGAGTAAAATTTGTGAGAAAACCACAGTTTTAAAAGAAAAGCCAACATTTTCTCATTGAAATTTCAGGAGAAACAGTTTTATTTCTTTTCTTGTCCCCCTTTATTTTTCTTCTCTCTCTTTTTCTTTCTTTTGTGATCCAATCCTAAATTCACAATTACAAAATATTTATTTATCCAAAACAGATATTAAGTTTGAGTCTTCTAAATTGGGACATGGACTTACATTTAAATTTCTTATATAATATTTTTAAGTACAACTGCAAAAAAAGGCCTCTCTTCCCTGTGTGAGTCTTGGTAGTTTTCAGCTTTTAACACTTTACATCTATATTGAAATCTTCCTATTCAAAACTGCTTTTCACAAAAAAAGTGATACGCCGCTACATTTTTAATTGAAACGTAGCACATTATTTATTACTGGGGGCTCCTTATTAAAGTAGGTTGTAGTACAGTGTTTACTCAATTTAAAATTTCACAAATATACTTAGGATGCTCTTGGCAAGTGACTAAAGCACCAATGGAAATGTTATATGTTCTAAAGGAAATCTCCCATAAGCCACTTCTGTGAATTTCAAAAATAAATAAAGAAAGAATTGCTTGAGAGTATGATACTGTAGCTGTCCTTGGATAAGCTGGAGTTGAATAGGAGAGGATAAGTTAGACTAGAGCAGTGATGGCGAACCTTTTGAGCTCGGCATGTCAGCATTTTGAAAAACCCTAACTTAACTCTGGTGCCGTGTCACATAGAAATTTTTTGATATTTGCAACCATACTAATACAAAGACTTATATTTTTGATATTTATTTTATAGATTTAAATGCCATTTAACAAAGAAAATTCAACCAAAAAAAATGAGTTCGCGTGTCACCTCTGACACGCATGTCATAGGTTCACCATCACTGGGCTAGAGTAATGAGATCAGGAACAATGCCAGCTACTTGTATATTGACTTAGAAACAACCACAAGCTTAACGTGGTGCTCATTATGTTACAGAGAATTAAAATTAGGCAGAGATACATAGGTTGATGCTAATTCCTGCTCCTTCATATAATAGGAAAGGTCAGAAAAAAATTGATTTTGAAAATTCTCATGATTGTCAAAAATAGAGCTAGACATCTCAGTAGAATCTTTGAAATGCAAAAGGTGGTTTATTTGAAACCCTGTGGTTAATTACAATATCGTTATTCAAGTCCCAATTGCGATTTATAAAAAGTAGTCAAGATTAGGAATTATACCTGTGGCTCTGATTCAAAATTATTTATAGTAATTCACATCCATTCAGAAAATTACTAGAAATTTGTCTATGAGCTCTTTAACCAGAATATTATTTCTACCTCATGCACAGGGTCCTGGATTTAGTAAGTGTTCAGTAAATGCTTGCCATGCTATTCAGACTAGCTCTGTGGGTAAATAGAACAGAATGAGGAACCGCAAGGAAAACAGCAAGGATGGTGAGATTGACCAAAATGCCTCATAGTTTTTTTAAACTCTTGTTACTCTATTTCCTCTCTGTTAACTTATTCATTATTAAGCATTCATTCACTCAAACCACTTTGAGCCTATTCTCTGTTCCAGGTACCAGATATACACCCAGTAATCCTAGGATTTGTAGACTAGGAGAGACAGAGAAAAAAGAACCAAGAAAAAAATATATAATCATCATTAGAATAAATATTAAGAATAAAAATAATGATGGCACATACTTGGAAGAATATACTACTTCAGAGTGACACCTCTGGGTGAATAGAAATTTCATTTTTCTTTGAGAAATCACTGTATTCACTGATTGGTATTCACTGATTTGCCAAAAAAGCACTGTGATATTTAAAACTAAGGTCAGAAACCTCTTAACCCAAAGAAGAAACTACCAGAGAAAACATGTTTTGCAAAGAAAAAAATGTGAAGATAATAGGATCTTAAAGGTCATAATTGTCCTTCATTAGCTAAAAAACAGCCACAGAAGAATCTCGCTTTAAAATATGTCTTTCTGGCTAAAGCATGGCCTATGATTGATGCAGAAGCCTTTCTGTTCACTCTTTTTAAAGGCAGCAGAGCTTGAGGAAGACTGTAGATTTTAGAGCCCACTCTGAGAAACAAATGTGAATTCATGCTCTTCCATGCATTTTTATGTGAACTTGGAAAATTTATTTAACTCCTTAGAGCCTCAATTTTGTAAGCATTTTAGTTGAAACACACCACAAAAAAATGCTAAAAATATCAATGGATAGACCTATGAATTATCACCAAAAAAATCTGCATAGTCGCCACCCAAATCAAGGCATGGACCATAGCCGGCTCACCAGAATCCCCTCCTGAGCCTCCTCCAATCACTTCCCCTCCAGGGTAACTACTCTCTTGACTTCCAACACTACAGTTAAGTATTGAACCCTCTTTATACATATGGGATCAAATCATATGTATTGTTTGGTGTCTATCTTCTTTCACTGAGACACATTTCTTTATCTGTAAAATGGGGGAAATGATGCCCATTGTACACCGCGGTTGCGATCATGATGCTGGAGTTATGGAGCCCAACCATTTGCCAGAAAAGGTGACTGTTTTATTCTACCTAGTTTGGTGGGCCCAAGCAGTGTGTACATATATGGAAATGCCGGTAGCAACCAAGGGAATGAATTTGGGAACATTTAATAGACCTGACTTTGCCTTGAGATCTATGCTTTAAAAATGGCCCATAATCTTGGTGTTTAAAACCTTCTCTATGCTGTTTTCTCCTGTGGAGTAGAGAGCAGTTCCTCCTTCATTCATTTCCAAGCAGGCTCCATTGGTTTGTGTCCCAAAAGATCACAGAGGTGACTCAAGCAGGTTTTCAGAGATAATAATTACAACTAATCTTTTCTGAGGACTCATTATGTGGCAGGCATTCTACTTAACACTTCGTGTACATTAGCTCATTGACTTGTCATTACAGCTGAATGAGGAAGGTATCATATTATCCTCATTGTAGAGATGAGGCCAGAAAGACTTGAAAATTTACCCAACCAATAAGAGATGGCATTAGGATTCCATCCTGGGCTGTTGTCTCCAGAACAACAGAAAGTGGATTGTTAACTGCTGATGTGCAGGCCCCTGATGCATGCAGATCCTGTTCTCTTTTACTGCAGTTCTATAGTAAAGGTTATCACCTATAGATTTCAACTTATCATTGGAGAGGTTCTTGGCTTAAAAAAAAATAGTGGTAAAGTCTATTAACACTCTCCCCTCTAAACTTACTAGGAAATGTCCTCAGTATCTATTATTTAATAGCATTTGGAGGACATAGGCCACAAAAATGCCTCATTAAAAGCCCTAAAATTTAAAGCCCAAATCTATTTTCTTGTGTTACATGTGCACTAGAGCATATCATGTTATCTGAGAAAATGCCTCGGGGGACTTTAGTGCCCTCTCTAGTTCTACTGGCATTTCCTTCTTTTTATCTTTACAATATTTTTACCTATTTTATTATTTTCCATTATTGACCAATTATTACAGCCCTGTAGAGTCATCCTATGATGCTCCTTCAGAAATCTAGAGAGCCTCTGTGTAAACCCACTGCCAAGTTTAATCCTGCAAATGCTGGTAAGAGGAGCTATTTGGATTATTACATATAATAAATCTTCTTATACAACATTATTTAGTATTTCTCAGTTTACAAAAACCAAACCAACAAATACTTATTTAGTGCTTTTTTCACACACTTCACCCTGCTAGGGACTGATGATAAAAAAAAAATGATATGACATCAACCTCTTCCTCAGAGTACTTAAAATTTAGCTGGGGAGGACAAAAATGTAACCATGGAAAGTTAAATGTTAGTTCAAAGTACCAGAAATGTCATAATGCTGCCTGTGAGTAAGAGGGCATCTAAGGTGGTCTTGAGTAATTACTACAGCTTCCAGAGAAAGCAGAAACTGCTTGGTCAGAAAAGAGGTGGGACCGAAGGCACTTCTGGAGGGTGAACTGAGAGTTGACTGAAACACCCTGGCTGAGAAAACATGGCTTTAACCAAGAATTCAAAAGACAAGGACACATAGGTTAGAGGTGAATGTGTTTGCTTCCTATGGCTGCTGTAACAAACTACCACCAATTTAGTGGCTAAAGACAATACATATCCATTAACAGTTCTGTAGGTCAGAAATCCGGAATGGGGCTTAGGGGCTAAAATCAAGGAGTCGGCAGAGCTCTGGGGGAGAATCTTTCCTGGGCTTTTCCAGCTTCCAGAGGCCACCTGCATTCCTTGGCCCATGGCCCCATCCTTCATCTTCAGAGCACATCACTGCCATCTCTGCTTATATCATCTTGTCTCCTTCTCTGACTCTGACCCTCCTGCCTTCCTGTTATAAGGGCCCTGTGATTACATTGGCCCCAATGGAATAAGCCATGGTTATTTTTCTCATCTCTAAACTAACTTAATTATATCTGCAAGGTCCCTTCTGCCAGGTAAGGTACCATATTCACAGGTTCTGGGGAATTAGGAGCTGGTCATCTGTGGGGAGACATTATTCTGAGACACTATACTGAGGAGGTTTTGAGTGTAGACTTTGAAGTTTATCCTGCACAGCAGGAAACCATTGCCCACTTCAGTCTGAAGAGTGACATGAGCAAAGAACCAAGTAAAGGACAGAGCAATGGTCAGGAAAGCATAGAGGCAAGGGGACCAGTGTTGGGGGGCGGGGGAGAGGGATTGCCTTTCTGTGTACGTCATCTGTGAGTGTGAGAGACCACCCACCTGCCCACCCACATTTGTACTTGTGAACATGGCCTCAGTTTGTTCCACATGGATTTTGCTTAGCCATGGGGATGCAGCCACCTGAAGAGGCCCAAAGGTTTCCTGCCACCCAGGATAGGTTTCTGGGGAATCAGCATCAGGCTTTGAAATACAGGATACTGGGAGAGCTGGGAACTACCTCTCCAGACAACCTTCCAGGTGTCCCATAGGAGTCTCCATTCTTAAGGAGATTTAAAAAAAATAAGCCTTGTGGTGGGCAATTGTACAAGCGGCACTGAGCTCCCAGAGACCGTTACTGTGGATGGCAGGGACTGTCACGTGGGAGCGGCTGGGAGAAGGGATTTGATTAACAACAGGCCTGAGTGGTGTGCAGAGCAGAGCTGAGATGCGATTCATTAACTCTCCTCTCTGCCCTTTGTCCTTTCCATAGTGTCCAGAGTTTGAAATATCTGGTCACACACAGTAAGCTTTGATTCAGACACTACTGTATTGGAGTTAGGTGTAGCCATGTTCAGCATGGATGTAAAGTTAGGAGCAGGGAAAAGACAAAAGCCCAAGCATCAAATGAATTAGCAGATTTGCAGTGGACCAAGAGATTTTTAGGGGAGTTCTCACGAATATGCAGGCAAAGGCTGGAGTTTCTTCTCTGGAAAAACAAATTCAGATCGTTCAGGAGTGAGCAAGGCCAAATGGTTGAGCAACTCATTCGGGGGTCCTGTCATCCGTAGAGTTGCTTATCCAGGGTGAAGCAACCAAGATGGATCAGATAGCTGCCTACTAAGGCTTGATTACATGGGATTTTCAGAAAAGTGCGTGTTTTCTGCAATGGGAGAGAAAATGATCACGTTGGTGTTCAGACTCTGAGGAAATACAGCACAGTCTGAAGGGATGTGCGTTATGAAATGAAACATTTCCCTGTTTCTAAGGCGAAGGGTGCAGCAGTTATTTTGGTGGTGTTTAACTATATGATGTTCAACAGCAAAGACCGATCCCCAGAAATGAGCCCAGAAGTCTCTGAGGGAAAACATAAATATTCAGCTGTGCTTTTAAACACTTGCTATTTTCTTTCTTAATTCTGTTTACCTTTTAAACAACAACAAACAGAAGCCAAAAACTTGGCAGAGGGCTGCTTTTTAAGGAGAGTGTATTCTTTGACTGCCAAGTGAACATGCCTCTCTTTTTCACTTTTTTCTTTTTTCATTAAAAAGTAACACTTCCCATTTCATTCCTTCAAGAACATTGTGCCCTTCAGCCATCAAGAGTACTCAGACTTCGGGATGTGAGGTTCCCAAAGAGGACAGGTCAAGGACTGTGTTTATTACTATCATCATCATTGTTATGTGATTGCATTAAATTATAATAAGCATCTATGAAGATTCAGGGTACGGGGCATTAGAAATTCACTATATTGAGAGAAACATATGCATGAAAATGATGACTGCACAATATAATAAGGCATTTGCACTTAAAAATTACTATTAGAGTGTTTTTATTATCAAGGGAGATAACCTCTAGTGAATTTGTACTCGTGTTTGCCACCTTTAAAGAGTCCCTCACCCATTCAGAAAACTGAGCAGACGGCAAAGCAGTAGCAACCTGTGCTTTTTGAACCTGTTTCCCATGCTTGGGGCTCTGGAGTCACATAGTAGTTACAGTGGTTATCGGGGAGAGATCCCAAGAGAAAGGTGACTTCACGTCAGTGATCCCCTGCCACCTGATGTCCCTTCTGTACTTCGTCTGGAAGTCACAAGGCTCCATGTCTAGTTAAGTGTCTCATGCATGCTGTTCCTGATCTCTGGTTGTTAAACCCTCTTCCCTATGCACCCAGAGAATAACTCTGGAGAAGAGAATTTTAAAGGTGAAGCACGATCATTTTTACATAACATTCCTTTCCAAAGGCAAAAGCTTGGCAAGAGCGCTAGAGAACTGGAGGGGGACTTTTATATTAAAGCCTGTTTCCTAAATGTAAAAAAGTTCCACCTCTTCTTATTGATGATATTTGTCTAAACACCATAGACAAGATGAAGTTTTGGAAAATTGGAGGAAAGATGAGCAGACCAGCTGCTGGGTTTAGAGACCTGGGGCAGAGTACTTGAATTACTGCAAGGTTTAGAGATACTGAGAGGAATGAATATTTATTGACCAACTGTGAGTCAGGCACTCTGCTAAGTAATTAGATACCTATTCCATTTGGCATACTCTTCAAAATCAAGTGTGAAAAGTAAGGATTTGCAAGATATTAATCCAAAACATAATTGTTGCACAACCACTGAGTGGCAAAGCTGGAATTTGAATTCAGCCCTTTTGACCCCAGAACACTTTCCACCTCAATAATAAGAACTTCTGCCGAAACCGGTTTGGCTCAGTGGATAGAGCGTCGGCCTGCGGACTGAAAGGTCCCAGGTGTTTGATGTTTCTAACTTTCTATCTCTCTCCCTTCCTCTCTGTGAAAAATCAATAAAATATAAAAAAAAAAAAAGAACTTCTGGGCAGGCAGTGACACACAGCAGATGCTCCATTAATGCTTATTAGATCTAAACGGGTCAAGTGTTCTGCTCTTAAGTTGACTTTGTCACTGAATTTACACACAAGGGTAGTTTAAACCTAATGAACAAAATTAACAATGAACAAAATAGATCCAGAGACATAGAATCATGTAACAGACTGACGAATCTCAGAGGGAAGGCAGGAGTCAGGCAGTGAACCAAAGAACTTATATGCATATATTCATAATCCATGGATACAGACAATAATAGTGTGGTGAAGGCCTAGGGAAGAGTGGAGGGGGTCAATGAGGCGGAAAAAAGGGAACATCTGTAATACTTTCAACAATAAAGATAAATTTAAAAATAAATAAAAAGCATTTGCATTAAAAATAAAACCTCAACCCTAACTTGCCATTCCACACCTGGGGACATAGCACAGGAGGCAGGTGAGGTGGAAGATGGGTAGCTTTTGGATTTGGATTTGCCAGGAGATTGCACCCAGTGACAAACTAATGCAGGTGCCAGAAGCACTAGGTGGAGACAGTGCAGCGAAGCCCTTCCACGGCACTGCAGCAGCCCGTACCCCGGCATCACGGTGCCGGCCTATTAAAGGTGTGGACTCAGGAGAAGAGAGGGGTTTTCCGAGTCAGATGATGCCTTCAACAGAAATGTTTTAAACTCCCCTCTCAAACCAGAGCCTTTTCCATGTGGCCAGAACAGCCAGAAATGCTCTTTCTGCTGGAGGGAAGGCGGTTAACAACATGTGGGGTGCTTGCTGCAGGAGCAGAATTAAGATGCGGTAGTTGCTAAACTTGGTATCTGGGAAATGGAAGGCACTATTGACGAAAGCAATCAGAGACCTACAGTTATTTGCTTGCTAAGAAACTCAAGAGGGAGTTTCAAGAACAGACAAAAGAATTAGACAAAGAGCTAGGTGAATGTATGTGTGGTGGCAAGAAAAATGGGCTCCAAGGAAGAGGGAAATGGGCAAGGTCGCCTCAGGAGGAAATGACCTGACAAAGTGAGACTTGGGGACAGTCTAGAAATGAACTGCAAAGGTCAGAATGAGATCACAGAGGATGATTCTCCAGGAGAAAGTGGCTGATGAAATTTCTTTCAGGTTGCAGGATCCAAAGGAAGATCTGATAGCCAAGTAGTGAATACTGGTATAATTGGGAACAAAAAGGCAATTGAACTTCTAATGAAAACTGCTGGAGTTGAACAGAATAGTGGCTTTTTTATAATGAATGGTAGGAAGAACACCAGGTGTTTTCCCGAATCTCCTGAAAAAAATCCTAGAATCAGTGAGGAACAAATTAAGGACATTTTTGCCCAGCCCTCATGGCTCAGTGATTGAGCGTTAACCTATGAACCAGGAGGTCACGGTTTGATTCCTGGTCAGGGCACATGCCTGGGTGGCGATCTTGGTCCCAGTGTGGGATGTGCAGGAGGCAGCCAGTCAATGGCTCTCTGTCATAATTGATGTCTCTATCCCTCTCTACCTCTCCTTCTCCCTGAAGTCAATAAAAATATGTTTTCAAAAAAGGAAAATAAATTAAAGATATTTTCTACATTGAAAATCAAAAGAGTATGAAAATACAAAAGCTGCTAGAAAGCGGAGAACACAGTTTTTGAGGGATCAAGATGACAATACATCATGAGAAGCTATTGCAAGTTTCACAAACGAGGCCCTGGCCTCTCCTGATGAATCATAGGAAGGGCATGGAGAAACAAAGTTGGGTGCAGAGGAAGCCATTAAGGTTGATGATTCTTATGATTTGAACATTTATTAGTACATTTTGAGGAATAAACCTTTCTAAAATCACACGAATAAACCATTTTCTACTGAAAAAATAAAACTTCAAAATTTAGAAGAATTGTTAATGTAAGAAGTAAATCATTAAAACTGTCATTTATTTAGGTATGCAGTGCATATTGATACATACATCCATATCAGCCCTAAAACCTGTCAACACTACGTTTCTACAGATTTTCAACACCTAGTCTATCTTTGCTTTTAAGTGCTTGCTACAGCTAATCTATTTGCTTTGCTGATCTATTGAAATTTTCCTTATTTTTTTTCCGATTTAAAATTTACTACCCTTAGGTGAAACTGTTGAATTAATAGAAACCAATGCTTTCTGGGGCTAAAATGGGCATTTCTCTTAGTAAAGTCTTGGTTATATTTATTTATATCATTAAAAAATATTAATCCTAAGAGCTATCCAAATTCTCCACTTACTCATATTTGAAGCATAGCCTATGATCTGTTACTCTTAGCATTGCCCAGTTCCTATATCTTTATTCTAAAAAGCATATCTTTGTGTAAGCAAACATTTATGCTCTTCTGCTTCTTAGTCCGGTGCCCTTCAAATGACACTGCCAACTAGTTCAATTAGAATCTTGGGAGTTCCTCTGATATGAAAACTCATTTAGTAGGTATTAATACCACCAACTAATTGGTATCGTCCACAGATAGGCCATCAGAGATAGTGATATATTGTCACTCCCATTATTATTATACTTTTCCAGTATACCAAATATATTGGATACCAAATAACAATCACGGAGTTGCCCCTCCAATGATTTTGCTGTTACCCATTGAGCTTGTTATATTAATTTGAAGAATGGGATTCAAAGCATTGATAAAGACTTGGATTCTATTCGCAGAATAGCCATGGTGACTCAATTAATGGGGCTTATCCTATAGAAAAGATTCCCAGATCAGGAAACATACTTGTAGAGAGTTGCCATCGTACTTGATGAGAGAGTAGCATGCTGTCAGACATCCTGGAATAGCAATGGCCAAAAATCTTGGATTCCAGTCCTAGCACATTCCCCAATTTTCTACGTGACCTCAAATAAATCACTTAACCTCTCTGGTTCTCAAATTTCCCATATATAAAATGAGGAAATCTAATGCCAAACCATTCAAGGTATAAAATTACTGTGAAGATCAAGTGGGATATATACAAATAGATAAAGTATTAAGAACTAGAAATGTTAACTGCTACTGCAATTATCATTATACATCCATGTGGGATAGTCAAGAATATCCAAAGACAGGAGTATGAAGTATAAATAAGAATAAAAATAATTGGATGAGACAAGGGAACTAAATAAGGCCGAAAACGAATCTTCAATCTTTCTGTAATCTCTTCTGTAACACAGAAGCAGCCTCCAAAAAAAGACTAGCTCCTTGCTGTTTAAAAAAGTTGTGTTAGCTAAAGGCAGAGGGGTATTGCACAGGTAAAGGAGAAATGTGATCCTCATTTGTTTTCAGCCACTCTAAGTACTTTGAGCAGAAAAGAATATAATACAGGGAATCAGAGGCTGATATAACTGTTGGGAGGGCTGCAGAAATAAAGGTCCAGGAAAAATACTGCTGATTTTCAGGAAGGTTGGAAGTACAGGAAACACAGAGAAACTATTGATGATCTTGTCTACAACTTCCAAGTGACTCACAGGTGCTTATCTAGACAGCCCATGGCAAAGTCTCCACAGGCATCTGTCAGTGTTCACCTGGCTGCTTCTCTTCTGTGCTCATATTTCCTGCAAGTAATTTCCATTGACATCATTCCCATTGGAACCTAGCTGGCAAGGGGTCCCAGGAAGTGGAGTCCCAGGCTCCTCCCCAAGGATGAGGAATGATGCATAGTTGACAAGAGACCAACTGACACATTACTGCTCTTCAGAACCCTTTCTGTATGAAAACACTAATGTTACAAACCGAGGATTCCAAATGTTAAATCAGAGGTATTTGAGCGTGGGAAATGAGACTTTATTCCTATATTCTGATATGTTATCCTATTTCCACAGTTCAAAAATTTCAGTGATTAGGAGTTGCAACATTAATAAATAAGACCTTAAAAATACATAAAAGGTACATGTCAAAAGTAGATTTGCCCTTTAATCACTATTGATAATAATATAAAGATCAGTCTTAAGAAAATATGTTCCTGCAATTTAGTGGAAGGCAGTTGGAAATCCTCATTTTCAACCAGTGTGCACAGAAATTTTTAAAACATGTAACACCTGACTATTTAGTCAGGGACATTGGCCGCTTTTCCCTTAGATTGTCAAATTAAACAATGACAACAGCCAACCCAACAATAGCCATCTGGTGTGAATGAATCAAAATTGTGCCTATTTATGTCAGATGGACAAAAATATATTTTTTGGTGTGCCACAGAATTTTAGTAATTAGTTGATGTGTACCATAAAATGAAAAAGGTTGAAAATTGCTGCTCTACACACTTACATCTTAGCCTTAAAAAAAAAATGGGTCAAGATCAAGGCATTTCTCTCTGTCACCAAAGAGGCCTGGTGGACATGCTTATGGATATTATGTTGGTCAGTGAGTTATAGGAGTGATGGAGTGTTTCACTGTCCACAGCCGAGAAGGAAGGGGGAAGAGGGCCCATCACAGTCTCTCTTTCCATGGATTTCCTTATAATATACTGGGCAGGAGTAGCTCACTTTGTTTTCTTTGGGTTCCTTCTGCTCCCTTCTGACCTTTGTAACCAGAGTGGAAGTGGTTCACTTCCTTCTGGAAGAAATGTAGTCATTTACTTGTATTTCTTTTGGGGAGTGCTATTTCTTCAGGGATGTTCCTGAAGCACTGGCCTCAGAAGATCTATGTAGAAGGCTTTGCAGAAAAGGTTGTTTCCTCAAACTTCCTCTCTGAGCTCTCAGCTGGCTCTGGATGAGAGCCTTGGAGTAGCATGCTGAGATCTGAGATTTGGGCTTGGCTACCGTGGCCCCTCAGTTGGCTCTGGCTCTAGATCTTTTTCAATGGACCGTTTTAGGCCAGAAGGGTTCTACCTGGGCCTCCTCCCAGTTCACTGGAGAGTTCTGCATTGGAGTTTAGGGGCTATATGTACGATTTCCTTTCAGATTTGATGAAGAGCAATGGCCAATTTATGACCTAAGGTCTTGGGTTCTTAGCCAAATTCTGTAGTAATCTTACTTTGTTTTGAATAATGCCAATTATTGTTGCCTACAAAATATATCCTAAAAAATTAGCATAAAATCAGTGTTGAGCATTGAGCATATGATTAGGAGAAGTCTGCATACTGCTGCCCACTATATCTTGGTATTGGAGTCACCAAGGAAAAGACAGTGTGGTCAAGCACTGGATGGAATAGCACTTAACTCACATAGAGAAGAAACAGCAAGAACAGCCTCAGTAATAGGTGCCAGTCGCCCATGGCCAGCAGCCACATGCTAGCCTACATGCACTCCAGTTGTGCCACAGAACAAAGGACCCCATCCCCTCCCGACGAGGGACAGATATAGCCATGGAGTTGGCCAGTTGCCATATGAAGCATACACTTATGCGGAACAAAGGAGTACACATTGAGCCTGAAACAAAGACATTTCCCACACAAGGTTGTAAGTCCTCCACAGGCTATGGGCACTTCTAATTTTCTTTTTGATAAGAAAGTACTCTAGACCCAAGGCCCATTCTCATGCTGCTGAGAGGGGTTTGGAAAACTGCACGCATAATCAGGAATCTAAAAAAAATAGATTTCCTGTTTCTAAAGATAGTATGTATGTGCTCATGAGAAACAATTTAAAAAGCTTGACAATTTCAGATTCTTTCTGGAAATGATATCGTATTCTTACTTTAACTGAGGTTTGTTTTTGGGGGTTTTTTTCCCGCGTTTGTTTGTTTGTTTTGAGACTAGAAGATTCCCACAGTAATCTTCTACAGGGCTGACTGGTTCATTCTGATACAGGTTTCACTTTGAAAGAATGTCTGCAGACACCATGCCTCTGTCACAGATGCTAACACAGTAGCTTCTCAACAGAACCTCACCTGCTTAGGTGACCCTGAGAAGTGGAAACACTGAAAGAGAAAGACCATTACATGAAACATTCTCAGGCAAACGCCTCACCATGGGCAAATAAAAGAGAATGGTGGGGTATGTCCTAAACCAGTGGTTCTCAACCTTCCTAATGCCACGACCCTTTAATACAGTTCCTCATGTTGTGGTGACCCCCAATTTTATTGTTACAAATTGAACATAATTAAAGCATAGTGATTAATCACAAAAACGGTATGTAATTATATATGTGTGTTCTGATGGTCTTAGGCGACCCCTGTGAAAGGGTCATTCAACCCCCAAAGGGGTTGCGACCCACAGGTTGAGAACCCCTGTTGTTTTTTTATTTGTGCTATGTAAGTTCTACTGAGTAGCAATGAAGCATGAAGCATTTTGGGCCCTACAGCTATAGATCCCCATTCAAATTTTGCCACTATACCCTCTTCGCCAGAAAAGAAGCACCTAACTTTGAGGCTGTTTTCCTGTTATTTGGGTCAGTAGAGAAATCATTTTCCAGCACTTGGCAGAGTTGCAGGGGAAAAAAAATGGTGTGAATGTGTTATCATTTGTCACCTCCTGGCTTGAAAGTTCCTGTAATGGTTCACCCTTACTTACTTCCTGGGTAAAGTCCAAAGTTTTCCACATGGTTCTACTGGGCCTTTCAGCAACTGGTTACAGACTCACCTCCAATGATCTACCACAGGCTTTCTTCATTATCACCTCAGGGAGCTACTGTCATTTTCCCCAACACTGATGCTCCCTGTATGGCCTCAGGTCTCTCCCTTTTCCTCCTCACTCCTTATTCAGTCTTCCAGATGAATTTCTACTTAACCTTAAAGAGAATAGATTTTAAGCATCTCCACAACTTGGCCATGCCTTATTCATGTTCAAATTCCTAGTGCCTATCACAAAGCTGACATATGAGAGGAGTTCAAAACAATCTGATAATCAGTGTGTCTGAAATGAGCATTATAATTGTACATTTTCTTTATTATCTTTATCCTAATGTCACCTCTTCTGCTTGTGTAATGTGAGCAATCATTAGGAATTGTTCATTTAATTTCTGTGAAATCTCACCAGCAAGAGTCTTTTTGGCCATTACGGAAGTCCCTAGTTAGAGCTATATTATGAATTCCACATTAAAAAAATGTCCTACCATGACATTTAGGAATTAAACATAACTGCAGTTATAGGAGCAAGACCATCCCCTTTCTACAGGTTCAGGCTGTAAGATGAGCAATAAAAATTTGCTACTAAAGACAAATATGCTTTTGTGAGTGCCACAAGTTCACCAGAGATTAAACTCTTGGTTGAAAGACAGTAAGCAAATCTTTTAAGGAAGAAATTCAGGCTCATTGATGGTTAAAAGGATGGTGCTTTTCTGTTTCCGGCATTGCATTTGTTTTCTGGAGGTAGAATCAAGCCTTCTTGGATCCTGGATACTAGGGAGCCTCATGACCTTGAACATTTTGGTCTGCCCGGGAGCAGCCATTTTCAGGACAGAGTCAGCCTTGGGGTTTAGAGTAAAGCTTTGTTGAACTGATCAGAGATTCCAGAAGGCTGAAATGGAGTGAAACAAGTGATGGCTCATTTGAATGTTTATTAGTAGGTTGGTTTGTTTAAATAGAATTCCATTCTCATTACCGAAACACTTGTCATGTAGAACGATAATAGGATGCAGGAAAACAACAGGCTTTCCAGAAGAAATTCCTTTTGCTCTGCAAAATCTCTATTTTCCTGAAAGTTACTTCAGAGACATAAGAATAGACTGTAGCAGAAATATTACCAATAAGCTTCACTGCCCCTGAGTTATACAAACAATAATACTTACGTTCTGTCCTGTTTCTGAAATTCTAAAAAGATTGTAATGATACGATATGTCTGATTTCTAGAGTGTGTTTAGTGAGGAAGAGCTAGCAATATAATAGAATCAAAGTAAATTGAATATTGTTATATTTTAATGGAATTGATTTACTTCCTAGTGTTGTACCAATTTTTCTCTTGAACTTTTACATACATAATACATACGTCGACATTTATAACAAGCTTCTCTAATCCATAATTTGATTACTTACAGGATAACAGAGTTCCCTCACAATACTATATTTTTTTAATTACTTGGATCATATGGTTTTCTGATTTAGACTTATATGGAAATGAAAATTGCTCAAGAAGTTGATCATCATTATTTGTTGACATTCTACATATTCTCCCATTGAAACATAATTACTAATTAAACATCTATGAAGGGCTGAATCCTAAAATGCAAAATTTATCAATTGTTTCCCTCAAGTTAAGTTGATTGAATCAGAATATTTTCTTATATATTGAAGGAAACCTTGAAGGCTGAATAATTGAAGAACAAATTAAATAAAACTAGGGGTTAGATGTGCTGCAAGAAAAGACTTTGATGCAGTGGGGAGGTTGGATAAAATTTAATAGGCCTTTTCATATTCTTAATTTCAGTGAATTCATAAGGTCATGGTGTTAGCCTTCTCCTCTTCTCTTCATTGTGATTAATTCCATGTGCCTGGTAACCTGTCTGCCCATTAACTGTAGCGTGACCTCCATGCTCATTGCCTCAACTCAAATTATCTTGTTCCTTAAAAGAAATGCCTTTTCCTAAGGATTCCCATGTAATCCACGTAATACTAGGTGGTCTCAATTTTATTTGTTCTCAACCACCTTACTTTTCCTGTTGTGCTGCTGTGAGCAGCACATAATTAAATCCGTGAAAATATTGTGAAGGTTTGCCCATCCTTTTATGATAGATCAACAAAAAATGTCCTGTAGCCACTTGAAAAATAATACTGTGAGCTTGTGACAGCTCTTTATTAAGAGCAAATGAAGACTTCTGTGGAACGGTTTTTGAGGCCACAAATCATGTTTTGCTATGAGCTTGAATGCGTGTATATGTGGCATTACCTAAAAAGAAAGCCATTTTGCTACTTACATGCTTCCTAAGTTGTTTAAATGAGGCAGCTTTAGAGGGTTTTGCTTGAAATTGCAATACCATATAGACTTTGCTATCTCAATTTAAGAGAAAAATCATACCACACCAGGAGTTTTTCAAATCTCTTTTTTTTATCTTTAAATCTCGGTAAACAAGATATGAACATCTTATCAGTCATGCCGAAATAAATTTCTTTAGCATTCTTCAAAACTGCAGTGCCAAATTAACATTCGAGGAGCTTCCTAGTTTCATATGGACTCTGTCATAGAAGTCAGTTTGCCCTAGCTTGGCCAGGCAGTGACTCCCATGTCTCAGATGTAAGAGAGGATTCCTACCATGAAATGAAAGAATGTTGAATTTCTTCCACATAAAGAAACCTGTATCATTCTTTTTAATAACTCATTTGAGTACACATCTCATCATTATCACTTATCTTCTTAAAGTTCTTCATTGGTTCCCCATTCATTCTCTTCAGGATTAAGTTCAACACCCCGGACATGACAGAGAAGTCCTTCCAGAAAATCAGCCTCTCCAACATCTTCTGTCTCACTTCCTCCCCCTACTCTAAGCTGCAGCCTATGGACATCCCCGTGCTGTCCACACACAGCAACATTACTTAGAACAGCAATTGTCAATCTTTCCACCCATGGCTCACATAAACTAATTACTAAAATTCTGTGGCACACAAAAATGTATTTTTTGTGAGTCTGACAAAAAATAGGTATAATTTTGATTCATTCACACTGGACAACTATTGTTATGTTGGCTGTTGCTCTTTTTTTTTTTTAACAATCTAAGGGAAAAGAGGTCAGTGCTCCTGGTTGCATAGAATATTACATGTTTTAAAAATTCTTGTGGGCCTGGCTGATGTGGGTCAGTGATTGAGCATTGACCCATGAACCAGGAGGCCACAGTTTGATTACTAGTAAGAGCATATGCCTGGGTTGCAGGCTCAATCCCCAGGGGTGGGGGTATGCAGGAGGCAGCTGATCAATGATTCTCTCTCATCATTCCTTCCTCTCTCTCAGCCTAAAAGAAAGCACTTTTTAATGTTGAATGAAACAGTTAAAAGGAGAATCCATGAAAAGAAATGACCTTATGCTACTGCCACTATATTCTGTGTAATATGCTTTCTGTAAAAATAGGCTTTGAACTCACTTCACTGGAAGACTTTAGGAATGGAAGCACAGAAATGTGCTTTTATAAAAGGGAAATTGCTGTATTAGTTACCTGACTATAAAAGTAATACTAATTGTAGAAATGCAATGCAAACAATACAGAAAAATAAAAAGGAAATTAAAATCATCAGCCAGTTATAACCACCATTAAAACTCTCTATTACATTTTGTCATTTTTATGTAGGAGGACTTTTTAAAGACATGTTATACATCTTATTGGTATAGTTGTATTGCCTACATTTTAGAATTCACATTGGCCAGCTTTCTCAGCCAACAAATATAGATGATAATGACAATAATATTACTTCATCAACAAAGAACCTTTTCCTAGTCCTTTACATATATTAATTCGTGTAAATCTCAAAATAGCCCTCTCCTTTATTATCTTCATTTTACAGATAAAATAACTAAAGCAAAGAGATGGTATGCAGTTTGCCCAAGTTGGCACAGCTACAAAGTGGCTGAACCTCAGTATGAGCCTAAACAGTTTTGCTCCAGAATCTATATTCAGAACCACTAGGCATTACTACCATACATTTTCAATCTTATTTTTAATAAGTGCACACTTTTAAATTGTAAGCATGAACCTTAATTTATTTAACAATCCCCTATTGTTAGACATGTAGGCTATTTTTTCAGCCTTTCAGTATGATAAACAACACCATGTTAAATAGCTCTGTGCAATCATTTTGTGCGCTGTCCAGTTATGATAAATCCCCATTTTCAACTTGTTCTTCTCTTCCCTTTGAATGCCATGCTTCTGCTACATGTAGTTCTTACCAGTTCTGCAAAGTCAGAAAGCCCTTCCCTGACCACTCTATCGATTCTAACTGGATCCCCAGCTTTAGTATTCACTATCACTGCATATTTCCTTTAAAGCACTAAAGTTCTGTTAAAATGTACATCTGATAGTCTACCTATTTCTTGCCACCTCCTTCACCTCCTTATCATTCAGGATACAAATTTTAATTTTTAAATTTTTTCTTGCCTTTCTGGTAGAATACTAAACTTCTCATCATTCCCATAAAAAGAGTTGCAGCTACGAATATATCTTTTTGGCTTATGTTCAAAACACATAGTTTTTCTTCCCCTGGATTTGAAAGAAATTTCTTCCTTAAGAACCTTTCTCAAATATAAATTTTTAAAAATTATTTTTTTCATTTGGGAAAGTTGAGTAGGAAGATACAGTTTGAATCATCTGTGCGGATTTGAACATTGCTGAAAACAAAATATATTTTAAAGGTTCTAACTCTAGGCAGTCCGCCCTATTCTGATCTTTCCTTGTCTTCCTCTCTATGAGCTCCATGAATCCATAGACTATGTCTATTTTATAGGGCATGATTTCCCCAGGGCTCAGCCTGTAGTAGGTATTTGAATGAACAAACAAACGTAGCTATAATTGCTGAGTCAAGGAGATGTCATGAAAATTTAAGCTGAGGACATTACACTCTCCCTCCCTAGCAATACAACGTAGAGAAAATTTCCAGCATCAGCATAACAGCAGGCCTCTCTGTAGTAAGAATGCAATATAACCAAACCTGTGGAGCAAAATAGTTAGCATCAATTCCTACTCTTGGCAACAGAACAAACAGCTTCAGTAGTTCAGGAACATCTGTCCAGGTGATTCCAGGCCCAGCGTTATGCTGGGAGTGCACCAGGGGCAGAGACTGCTTTGGGGGTTGGCCACCAACTGTGAATAGTGGCCAGAATACCAGATGCTGTGAGCAGTGGAAATTCTGTTTGCTGATTCTAAATTCCTAATGAAGGAGAGGTTTGTTTAATAGGCTTTCTACTACCCAAGCCGTGTTTCGGAAGATAGTCTCTCCAATTGTGAATAGATTCATTAATCTTTAACCTACAGCCCAGACGCTGTAGGTTAAATTCTTGTAGCTGTAACAAACCAGAGGACATGTTAGCCTCCAAAAACATGGCAGTCGTCAAGGGGCTCTTTGTTTTTAAAGCTTAGTGCGTCAATAGAGAGGAAGACAAGGAAAGATCAGAATAGGGCGGACTGCCTAGAGTTAGAACCTTTAAAATATATTTTGTTTTCAGCAATGTTCAAATCCGCACAGATGATTCAAACTGTATCTTCCTACTCAACTTTCCCAAATGAAAAAAATAATTTTTAAAAATTTATATTTGAGAAAGGTTCTTAAGGAAGAAATTTCTTTCAAATCCAGGGGAAGAAAAACTATGTGTTTTGAACATAAGCCAAAAAGATATATTCGTAGCTGCAACTCTTTTTATGGGAATGATGAGAAGTTTAGTATTCTACCAGAAAGGCAAGAAAAAATTTAAAAATTAAAATTTGTATCCTGAATGATAAAAATTCTGTTGTTTAGAAATTCAAGTTATGTTAAGGGATTGGGTGGTATTCCTGTGAACCCTCATAAATAGAAAAGCAGGAACAACTTAAGTGTTTTACAAGTGATATATCTTATAATAGTAACTTTTCCGACTTAGTTTCACTGCAAAAAGTTTTGGAGGAAGTACAGAAAACAGGTACATCTGTATGTGTTAACAGTGCAAGTAAAACTTAAAAATCAAAACTACGTTATGTTTTCCAATATAGAATACTCACAGACTTTCGTATTGTCATTATTCTCACACATATACCCAGCCTTCTTCCCCCTCCCCCTCCCCACACACACACCTGGCCGAGTGTCAGATCTAAATGCCTTGAAAGCACCTGCAGTCACTGTAAATGGTGTCATGGAGCCTCCAGAAGTAGGTCAGCTTTCTTCATTGTTTCCCCTCCTCCATCCGCTGAGCTCTGAGCTGGCCTGCGGAGCCAAGATAAGTTTTTAATCTCACTTTGAATGGCACAAGGGAGAACAAAAATGTTCTTTATGTAAGACCCACTTTGTCCCCTCCATTACCAGATGATAATTCTCTAAATTACAAAAGAAAAACAGTGGATACAAATAAAAATAGTGAATACCTTTGGTTTCTAAGTTAGGACTTGTAATACTGTGAAAAGCTTTTGGGAAAGACAGTTTTTTGGGGTTTTGTTTTTGTTTTTAAAGTGGGAATATAAGAGCTAGAAAAAATATCAGTGTTACTTTACTGAAGAAGATACCCAGATGCCCAATAAACAGGAGGTCAATTTAATTAATTATCAAGAAAATGCAAGGTAAAACCACAGTGAACTATCATTCTATAACCTCCAAAACAGTGAAAAAGACACAAAAAGTGAAATTCCCATACTCTACCAATGAGAGTATTTATTATACAACTGTTTTCTATTTTATGCTATATTCTAAAATTGACTATATTCATACCTGATGAGCCAGAAATTCCACTTGTAGGTATATACCAAATAAAAATGAGTATACATGCTCACCAACAGTGTTGGATGAATGTTTATAGCAATACTATTGTTAAAAGCTTAAATCCAGGAACTACTCAAATGCCTCTCAGCAGTAGATAGAATATATAAATTGCAGCAAATTTACAAATGGAATACCCAACAACAGTGAGAATAAAGATTTTTATCTACACACAGCAACATGAATAAATTTCATAGAGGTAATGTTGAGTGAAAGAGGCCAGATACAAAAAGTTCTAGATTGTATGATTCCTTTTATATAAATTACAAAAGCTGAAAAGGCTATATTCTATTGTTAGAAGTCGGACTTTTCGGAGGGGGTGAGGATATGACTGGAAACAGGTATGAGGGGGGCTTCTAGGTACCGGTAAAATTCTGTTTCATTGTCTGGATGCTGGTTACATGAGTGTGTTCAGTGTGTGAAAATATATCAAGATATATATAAACTTTTAATAGCTTTAAAAATTCTGGTTCCCCCTATCACTGTGTAGTATCCTTATCTGTGATTAGTTTCCACTTTATGCCAGTATTCTGAGCACTTTGTAGATAGTTATTCATTTAATCATCCTAACAACCCTAAAGGACAGTTACAGTTTTTATCATCCCTATTTTATCATCCCTGAAGCTGATGCATGGAGATGTATGTAACTGCCCGAGGTCCCATGGCTGGTCCCTGTTGTAACAGCGTTTCTAACTCACCTGCCTCTCTATGGACTCAGTGTCCTAATCATTATGCTGTGATGCTTCCCTAGGAACTTAACACCTGTGAATTACCTTTCTCCCTCTGATCAAATCAGGATAATAATACATCAAGAGTTGCTCTAAGGATTAAGTGGTATAATATATGACAGTTGTCTAGCTCACAAGGTACTTAACTAATGCTGACTAAAAGCATGACTGCTTCACTTCACTGACCAGAGTTAGCCCCAGATCTTCCCAGTTCAGGGTCATCGAAGTTTGTCATTCACAAACTTCCCTCTCGCTTTTCTGGTTTCAAACATTCAGTGTCCTCACTTCCCTGCTCTGTGTCTATCTTCCTTTGTACACTTCTAACCAGTTCTTCTAACTAACCTGGCCTGCCCCACATGAATAGTACAGAACCTCTCAATTTTAAATGTAATTCAGAATTTACTTGTTCTATATTTTAGGGTGGCTAGTGGTTGCTAAATGACAAAATCTCATCTAATTAATATTATTCCACCAAGGTAAGCAATTTACATTTTAACAATAGTCAGCCAAAAGTCAAATGAGGACACCTAATGTTGAAAATTTTAATCCAGGAGCTATTTGGGGAAACATTTTGTGTTAGGTAGGTGTCTTTCACTAGAAATGTTATCTATAATAGTGGACATGATTTCCTTGAAGCATCACAGCAATCTAGAAGGGGATATTGCCGGGAGCTGGTCCATCCTTGCTGTTTCAAGGGACCTGGCATATATGGCATACTGTTCTTAATATGTTTGGTCACCTTCTTGGCACTATGTGTTTTAACCAAGGTCACCTCTCTGAGAAAGGTTGTTTCCCCAGGTAGGGATTTTCCCCTGAAGTTAGGGAGGGAATAAAACCTCTTAACTGCCAGGCGGGTAA
>NW_006291965.1:1483780-1494468 GCF_000327345.1 Myotis davidii
ATCTTTCCTTCTTCGCCGACTAGGTCCACACCTTTGGGGACCCCTGGACCTGCTGGGGTTGGACCCCGGCAGGATATGGTAGTAATATTTTGGTTATTGTAAAATGAGAAAGCTGATGTTTAATAGTTTTGAGTTCATTTATTTGACAAATGTAGAGCAAACTATATTGTTCAGGACTTACTATGTAAAGATAATTTCAATGGTAGTTAATGCTATGAAAAAAAGTAGTAAAACATAATGAGAGGAGAGAAAGAGACTGGCAGGGTTGGGCAGGGGCTCTTTGGTCCTGAGAAATTAAAGAGTTTCCTGTGCTTTCTCACTTCCTTAAAAACAATATACGGTGTCCCCCCAAAATTGTATATACACTTTACAGCTGATAGCTCAATTGATGTTTCTTTTCAGCTTTAACCCATTGGAATTAATAATTATACCAAGTGTACATACATTTTGGGGGACACCCTGTGTTTCTCCACTCTGTCTGCACATCAGAATGACCCAAGAGCTTTTAGAAAATACCTATGCCCATGCTCAACTCCAAAACAGACTTTTCAGTTAGGCATGTTACCTTTTAAAAGCAAAAAAAAAAAAAACCCAAAAAACAAAAAAAACACCACAATTGAATGGGCCCAAAGAATGAGCGTAAACATTTCCTTGCAAACCACAAAAGATCTTTGTTAAAATTTTTAAAGTCAAGGGGTTAATGTTGTCCTTCTGGCCATTCTAATCAAGCAATCTTCGGAAAGACTGGAAGGAAATCTGAAGTGGTGTTATATATTTTCCTAGTGTCTCTAAGTTTCTCCCACTGGTGTAAGCTGTCAGTATGGAGGTTATTGAATTGGTGTCAAATGACACCATCCACGCTTAGCCTATGAAGGTATGAAGGGTATTTGTGGAGAGGGAAAGGCAAAGTCTTTATAGGGATTAACTTTCATTAGAGGTGAAAGAAATCAGACAAAAAGAGGAGGAGAGAAAGGAATGAGAAAGTAAGAGAATTTGGGGGTGTGGAAATGAGGCAGCGGGATGTGGGGTCTGTGGTCGAACGCAGTTGAGCCCACTCAGAGGTCAGAGAACAAAATAAAGGAAACCAGAGAAACGCATGCCTTGCTCCCAGGCTGTCTCTCTCGTAGGCTACGGCTTTCTCTTTGCTCATTGATGGCAGGATTTTTTCAGCAGGTGGTCATGAATGATGCGCTGGTCATTTTCCTTTCTGGGGCTTTCATTCATCCACCTCCAGCCCTCCAGCACTTCCTCTTTGTACTGCCAGCTAGGCCAGAGGCTAGACTGAGCTTGTTTCTCTGTTATGTGCATTTCCCTATAGAGTCATCAGTTTATGAAAAATTACTTTAAAGCTATTATCAACATAATGACTAATGCACAATAAAATTATTATAAGCATCCAGCATTTTGGAGACTTTGATGTCTATACTAAATTATCTAACCAAATTATAAGTTTTTTGTTTTTTAGTTTAATAAAGTGAAAGACTGGCTTAACTCAGAAGCATAGTTCAGTAACTGTGACTCATGTTTGTGATTACCTAGGACTTTGGTCATAAGTTTAGAGGATTTATTCACAATCAATAAAAATAACTTCTAGTTGGCTGGTGTTGCTCAGTGGTTGAGCATCAACCTATTAAACAGGAGGTAAAATGGTTTGATTCCTGGTCAGGGCACATGCGTGAGTTGCAGGCTCCATCCCCAGTAGGAGGCAGCCAGTGTGAGTTGCAGGCTCCATCCCCAGTTAGGAGGCAGCCAATGAGTGATTCTCTTTCATCATTGATGTTTCTATCTCTCTCCCTCTCCTTTCCTCTCTGAAATCAATAAAAACATATTTAAAAAATAGTGAAAAGAAATAACTTCTAACCCACTAAAACAAAATATTTCTTCAGACCCTTTATGGAAAGTCAACTCAGGTTATTGAATGGATGCAAGAAACCAACAGAGATTTTAGAGTTAGGGCATACAGGCACTACGTGATATGCAATCAAAGCATTTTGTGTCAGAAGTTTCACTGAGTGTCCTGGGTAAATGCAATTGGCAGTCAAACATTCAATTCCTACACTCAAGAAATATGTAAACCATCAGAAAACCTTGAGAGAGTTTTCATAGAGTAAAATCCACACAAGTGTTGTGTCTAGAAGTTTCTAAAGAAGTAAACAAATTCAAATGTAGGAAGAGATTATACTTCAGCCAACATCTGTCAACCTTATCCTGTGAGCCACCTCATCTCTTAAAGCCATGACCCCTAGATGTGGTGCATTACTATCTCTATTTAGTAAATGAGGACATTGTGGGTTTCAAAAGTAAAGTAACTTAGCTGAACTCCCAGTTAGTAGGTAGTAGAACCCACATAGGAATTCAGGCCTTGGACAATGAAGACAAAACCCCTTTCCATTTTACCACATGATCCTAGTTAGGAAACATTATTGGTAGCCTGGTACTTTTGTTACATTTGGTTATCTTTAATCTCTAGAAGCAGTGGTTCTCAAACTTGGGTGAATATGAGAATCAATGGGGGATTTGATGAAAATACAAATGCCCAGGCCCTGTCTTCCTTTAATGTGCTTGATCTTCATGTTCTTTATTAGCTCTCCACTAAAATTTGAGAACCACTGGTCAAAATCATCCATATTACAGATATTCTATAGAGGCTAGTAGTTTGCTCAAAAGCAATGGTGGAGCCATTGGTGGAGCTCCAAATAGTGGTACCAGGACTCAACCCAATCTTACCGCATCTAGTCCTTGCTTCTGCATTGGAATGCAATGCCAGGGGAGCTGGAAGTCCTGAAAGGCACATTTCACATAGGACCAGTGTTTATTACTGAAGAAGAGAGTAATAACCACATGATCACTGATAAGGAAGAAAAGAAACCCTGCCCAGTAAAATTCTCAAGCAAAGTTTTGCTCTCTGAGAGCCAGAGTTAATTTGTAAATAACTTGTGCAATAAATGAAGCACCATCAAGACCAAAAGATTGAGATTGAGCCACTTTGTTGTCTCCATTCCCTACCCATTACCCTGCGATCATTCTGTCTTTATAATCTAACTAGAGACCCGGTGCACAGATTCATGCACTGGTTGGCCCCCTCAGCGTGGCCTACAGGGGATTGGGCCAAAACCGGCAGTCCAGTGCTGCCTGCTGCTCCTGCCTGCCACTCCTGCCTGCCACTCCTGCTCATCCCGGCCCTGCTGCGCCTGCCACCACCACTCAGTAGGCTCACTGCTGCTCTGCTGCGGTCTCCAGGCAGTGGTGGCCAACCACAAGTCTTGTGTCTGGTGCCATTGGTCAGCTGAGCAACGCTCCTGCTGTGGGAGTGCACTTACCACCAGGGGGCAGCTCCTGCATTGAGTATCTGCCCCCTGCTGGTCAGTGCATGTCATAGTGAGTGGTCAACCAGTCGTTCGGCTTAGGATTTTATATATATAGATGGAATCCTACCTAGTCTTCAAGGAAACTTAAAGAGATGATATAGCTTGATAATGAAAAACATAAATTCAAACCCAGCTTTGCCACTTTAGAGGTTGGTGAACTTAGGCAAAATATTTTATCTTTCTGTGTCTAAATTTTTTCATCTACAATTTGTACCTAATTAAAGGGTTGTAAAGAGTCTTAAATACGTCAACACAGATTATAGACTATTTTTTAGAGTGGCTGGCACATAAATTCTGGTGATTATTCCTCGGGAATAGTTTCAAAAATTTCATACAGGGCTCCAGCACCTGCAGGAATCCTAAATCACTACAGGAAGCTGGAGCTACCCAACTGAGACTCAGGACCACTTGGTTTAAATCCTGAGACATCATCTGGCTTCTTCACTTTAGCTTCTTTTTTTAATATGTTTTTATTGATTTCAGAGAGAGGAAGGGAGAGGGAGAGAGAGACATTAATGATGAGAGAAAATCATCTATCGACTGCCTTCTGCATGCCTCCTATCTGGGGATCAAACCCGAAACATGGGCATGTGCCCAGGGAATCAAACCATGACCTCCTGGTTCAAGGATCGATGCTCAACCACTGAGCCACACTGGCTGGGCTTTATCTTCTTAACTTTAGCTGAAAAGTAGTTTAATGTAATTATACTGGAGAATCTGCCTCATCAAGCTGAATTCCAGGGGACTTTAAGCACTATATTTTCATGCTATCATTATGCTTCAAGGAACATCTTGTCATTAGCAGGATTAATTAATTCTACCTTAATAGATGGATATATCCAGGAGGAGGGACTCTCCAGGGCCAGAGAAAGAGTGAATAAAGATGCTAGGAAGAGGTTGTAGCAACTCTATTTCATAAGTCAGCACTCAGTTCAAAAGATTGAGTTATATCTCCTTTATATTTCCTGTCCTATTTTTCAGTATAAAATTTAATTGGATTTATCTTAGGAAATTCTCTTTTCAATCTTTCACTGGCAAAATCAACCCTTGTGGGTAGGTCTGATTACTATAACCCAATTAAGGATTTGTTCATTTATCTCAAGAAACTGTTCCTTAAAGCGCTAAGTAAATCTCGCTGTTGCTATTCAGATCCTGTATTGCTCTAAGCAATGGGCTGACTAATATTTGCTCTACTGCTGAAATCAGACTAAGTTATTAATCTTACCGAATGATTAACATCTATGAGAAAAAGTGAGGAAGTGCTATCAACATCTGAGAAGAAGGTAATTATCAGCAATAGCAGGTTGAACCTCCTGCTCACTTTGAAAAGTTTTGTCATCAATAAAGACATTAAGCCTGGCCAGCGTTGCTCAGTGGTTGAATATCGACCTATGAACCAAGAGGTCACGCTTCGATTCCCAGTCAGGGCACATGCCCAGGTTGCTGGCTCAGTTCCCAGTGGGGGGCATTCAGGAGGCAGCCAGTCAATGATTCTGATCATTGATGTTTCTATCTCCCTCTCCCTTCTTCTCTGAAATCAATAAAAATATATTTAAATAATAATAAAGATAGTAACTTTGGTGAAAATTTTGGTAAAGAGCAAAACCTTAAGTAAAACTGTAAAGGAACCAAACCTGATTTTAGGTGTTCCCTGCCACCCTTTCATTTTTCTCTTCCCATCCTTACTTAGGTGCTTTGAAATAGAGCCATTGTTTGCTTTGCCCCACCGTTCACAGAGGAGAATGGCTCTACAAAGCAGGTGTATTTTAATAGATTAGTAGTTTAGTAAGATAGTCCCTACATATAGGATATTATATTATTCAAAGTGACCATAAAGAAATGAATGTCTAATGGTAGAGCCTCAGCTGCTAAGACACCTTGGTAGAGGAAGAAAGGAATAACATTACTGGTAACTGGCAACATTTTATGATGGGAAGGGAACTGAAATGAGCATCACTATTTAAAGAATGCTCAGAGGACAAACATCTTCAAAGTCTGGGAAAGAATCATTAGAGAAGTAGAAGGAAAACCAGGATTAAATAGAAACATACTCACCGAATATAGAGAGTATCAAGGAGGAAAGCACAGTTAGCACTGGCAAATATGCCAAGGGCTCATCAAAAGACAACACCCTTTGAGTATGCGGTGGAGTTAGCAACAAAGAGTCAATGGTGACCTTATAAAGAGCAGGTTTCAGCAAACTAAAAAGGGAATATGGCCTTAAAGAGGAAGAGGAGATGCTTGAATTGGTTCTTTGAAATCTACTCAGATCTCTGTAGTTTTCAAAGCAACCTCACCTAACAACTTAAAACTCAGAACAAAAATCACTGAGCACTCCAACTCCCTCAGTACCCTTGGTGACTCAGTCCTAAGTACCCAGAACTCCTTTACATCATTATGATGATACAGCCCCATGTACTATTCCATAGCAGATTTAAAAGTCCTAAAAGTGATCATCCAACTTCTGCTTACTTACTGGACAAAATATACTGAGACACTGTAATAGGAAAAGAAAGTTCTCATAGGAAGTGTCAGATTAAAGAACAAATCCTCAAAACATATCTAACAGGTCAAAATTCAGAACTGTGTTAGATTCTAATAGGAGTTATTTAGAAGCAGGCCCCTCCTGAAACATTGCTGGCCTTTTACTCTGAGATTCCAGTTAGGGTCACAACTGTTTTTGGGGGGACCTAGAGTCACAGGGAATCACAAATACTTAAAAGAGATTTCACAGAGATTGAGATTGCTTTTCTAATGAGATTTCCACACAAAACTGTCAGTGAAATACACTACTTTATTTTAACTGAAGAATGGCAGTGAATTAAAAAGTTGTGATTGTTTTTTGTCCATAGAAAACTTGTATCATCTCAGTAATGCTGGACATTTACTTCTCTAATATGTTGCAAAGTTATTTCAACGAGAGTGAAATTAAATATTGTAAAGCATTTCCATGTTTACTGTTTCCAGTAGTAGCATCTTACAATTTAGACCTTCAGAGGACTGATTTTAGAATCATAAGGAAATATTCTCATTTAGCAGTGGGTACACTGTGGAAGTGGTAGCTATGAGATTTGCCCAAAGATACCAGTTTGTGGCCAACCTGAGAGGGAAATTAAAGAAGGGAGTAGAATCTAAATCTAATTCCAAGCTCGATGCCTGTTTCTATGCTTACATATCTACTATTGCTGGAGGCAAAGACCAACAACTAGTTAGCATCATAAATGCGAGAGGTCTGTCAGAAGGCTGATGGACCTTGGGGCTTTAGCAAGGGCTAAAAGCTATGCACCAATTGTTCTGTTGAGACAGTGGTGGCTCAAGGCAATCTCCCAACCTGATAATCATTTACTGTTTACCAAACCTTACCTTTGATATGTCTGTTTGGTTTGCTAAAGGGCAAATGTATATTCCAGTAAATAAAAAGCCACGGGTCTGGAGATTCAGGGAGCCATTCCACTAGGGTGAGGCCTCTGCCTGGCTTTCCCCCATGCCTTCCAAATTAATATTTCTTATCTAGTATATCCATTTATGTGTGGCCCCTTCTCCAGATTCTGAATCCTTGCTGCAAAAGGTTGCAGCATACGTTAGCCACTTTTAAAATGTTCGTTCAACTTGCAATGTACAATTATGAAAAGAACTTATCTCATCAATCTCTGCCATGTGGTGAAGTTGCACAATACGTATAACAAAACACATTCATTAATTCCTTTAACACTATATTCAGCAGCTCATGGCACATTTCCTCATTGTGTTAATATTGAACAAAAGAGTAAGATAATTGATGCTTCAGGATGATTTGCTTCTGAAGATTTTTGAGATAGCAGAAATTGAAAATTGGTGATAAGCCATGCATCTTTTGTATGGCCTGGGAATCTGAGAGTCTGGAAGATCTTGACAGATATGAGTTACAGCAGAGAAATTATATTTGAATTTCCTCTTTGTTGCCAAAGCCTGGAGTCAGCTGAGCTGAGTTTGAATGAGCTTGGTTTTAGTTCACTTCACCTAAAGCAGGTGATGGGGAACGTCCAGTCCTCTGGCCATATAAGGCCCATGAAATCATTTGGTCTGGCCCTTCCAAGGCATTAGGGGTGGGTTAACTAAATATTTGATCAAATACAGCAGGCCAATTTTTAAGTTGATAATTTTGTATGGCCCACAAATGATGTTATAAATATCCAAATGGCCCTTGGCAGCAAAAAAGGTTCCCTACCCCTGACCTACAGGGACAGTGTATCCCATTGAATTATAATGAAAATCTACTTACTGAGCTAAGAGAACCCTAAGCATAGGAGGCTTATCTATATAATAAAAACCCAGTGGTCGTAACACCATAATGACCAAAGATCAGCCACCAGAAGGCTGTGTGTGCAGCGTGGCGTAGGTGGGCGGGGACCTGACTCTGGGTCCCACAGTGCGCCAGGACTTGGGGGAGTCCCTCAGTGCTGACGGGATTCAGGGGTTCCAGGTCTCGTGCAGTTTCCTACGGGTCTGGGTCTCGCGTGATTTCGAGCGCTGGGTCACTAGTGTGAAATAAAAGCCCCCAGCACCTGAGGTATAAAGATCTTAGCTTTCAGTTCATTACCCAAAACATCCAAGAGCCTGGTAGTGATCAAACCCTGATTAGTTCTGATTTCCACTCCTCCGCTAACCCATAGTAGTCTTAATTGAATAAATCAATTGTTTTCCAGCTGAGGTGTGCCATTTCCAACCAGTTCCACCTGGATGTCTTTATCTGATTTCAGAGAGTTAATATTTCAGAGCCTGTGAAGAGCTGTAGAGTACAGAACCCCATCCTTAGCCAAAGTTTTGCAGAAGATAGACATACGTCCCTTCCTTTGTGGAAAATTCTGTGGCTGACCTGTCTTCATATAGAATTTAATGAAATGAGTTGAATGGAGTTTTTGTTTTGTTTTGTCATTGAATCAAAGCAAAGCAACAGTATTGTTCACATCTACAGACTGGTACTTATTTACTGCACTTATTGAACTAACAATACCTTTATGTCATACAATCAATTTTAAAAACCTTAGAGGCTGAAGCCTGCAGATTAAAAATTTACTTCCATGGCGCAATCACCCTAGGAAGCTCTTTCTTCTATCTTTTGGAGCCAAAGTTAATCCTTTAGCTAAGGCAGCACCAGGTGTCTTTGGCATTATCAGCAAGCATTTGAAGGAAGGAAAGGGCATACATGCACAAGTGTTTGCAGGCCTTTTTGTTCTAAGTAACCAGACCACTAATACTCCTTTCCCTAAGCCTTGCAGCTTTGAAGCCCGCTACAGCAAATTTGGCAATGAGTACCTGATTTGAGTGAACAGCATAGCAAAAGACACTAAGATGCAGAGCAATTCTCATGTTTCCTCTTTTTAATCCTCTCACAAGTATAAGCAAATTATGTTTAAGTCTTATCCAGGAAACATATTTAAATGTCTACCTGTTCTTGGAATCGGACTAATTATTGGATATATAGCTAGTTTGTCAGGGTTCCTGGTACAAGTACACGGGGCACACATTAGTGAGGAAAGGGAGCAAAGTGGATGCAAAAAGGTAAAGGGTAGTACCATGCATTTTCAGTATATACAGGCCAAAGGTTAGGTATATTTGCAGGCAACCTGTGAAGTGTGAACAGCTTTCTGTTTAGATGGTGTTATTTTCTTTTAGATATACATGTTAGAATAGATCATTGTGTAAGTTACCTTGTTACTTAAAATATCCCCAGCATGTATTCTTTACTTCACCCAGCATTTGTTGAACACCATGATAGTCTAGCACCATGGTAGGCACTGACATGGTTCCAAAAATGAATTAGGTCCTTTGCCATAGTGCTCAAAGTCTAGTGGGGAAGGCAAACTAACCCATTAACAGACTAATTATATTCAACCCTATAAATAACACAACGCAGGTATGCTCAAAACTTTCAAAGAAGAGATAAAAACTAATTATCTGAAGAAGTGGAAAATCTTCAGAGAAAAGACTATTTCAATTGGGTGAGTGAGAGTTAATGAGATAATAAGAGAAGCCACTGGTGTGGGAAGGGACGGGAGGGGTGGAATGGTGGTCATGCTATAGTTGCAAAGTAGAGCATAGGGAAGTGTCGGATGATGGTGCTATGAAACAGATTGGGGTTCAGCTATGAAGGGCTTTGTAGAAATTTGCACTTCATTCTCTGAGAACTTGATACCATGGAAAAGAACTTCTAGACTGCAAATGTCTCACCTAGAATTGTATCAGCACATGAGGACCTAGCTATTTCTTTCTGGTCATTCCATGGGATAATTCATAAAATCCCAGCTTAGATTTTCCATAGCTGTCCTTCAACTGCACACTCCTCATTGAAAACACATGAGTGAAAGAAAAACAATCAACTTTGATTCTGAGTGAGAAGGACATTTTATTGTAATAGGCATTTTACATACATTATTCTGTTTAATTCTTTCAGCAAGTTATGGTGGTAGGTATTATTAATTCCTCATTTATAGCATGAGGGAGTTGAGAAAACTGATACTTAGGAAAAGCAGATAACTAGCCCAAAATCACCATCATAATAACTTTAGTATTTTAGGCACTATGCATATTTTATATAACTTCATATATTGTTCGTTGTAATCTTCACATCCCTATGAGATCATATTTTATTCCCATTTAGAGATGAGGAAACTGGGGCTAAGAAAGGCTAAATAATGTGCTTGTGATGGAACTGGGATTTGAACCTAAGTCTATAGCCGATACCCAAACTGATATTTTTCTCTGTAATTGCCATTTATGCTCATAAAGCAAACACGAAAGGCTCTCAGTTTTCACAGTCCTAATCCTAGAATCATCCAATACGTTTTTTCTTGCCAGACCTCCCATTGTCTTTCCATATTGTAGGCTTATCATCTGTGTCCTCTTTGTCATTCCTGAGTCCACTGGGACTCAGCACACATTGATGCTGTCCTATGCATTCCAAGGATTTTGGTACATCTATAAAAAGATTTTGACAAATACATCTTTTGGCCAGCCAAGAGAAATCCCTTTAGCATCCAGCATGTTAGTAAAACAATAGAGGTCAGAGAACACAGTTATGTAGCTTCCATAACTTCAGAAACTAAGTTTAGTAAAAGAGTTTATGCACTGAGTAGAATGTTTGATTCTATTCTCATTTAGTCTAGAAACACCCTAACATATGTTAGGCAGACTTCCAGATTTACCACAATCTTTCCTTTTTCAAGTTTTGCATGAATACAAAAAGCATTGATGAGAATACTAAAAGGTTTGTCATTGTGAGAAAATATCATCATTCTTCATTGATTTCATTTTTTCATTATATATATATTATATATATTA
>NW_006291965.1:1494514-1510014 GCF_000327345.1 Myotis davidii
TATTTATATCACAGAAAACAAAAAGAGGGCAATGGTTATCAGTCCTTTCAATTTTTTAAATAACATTTTTCCTTCAAATTTGACTTTATTGTTCTTACTTGAAAGCTAGTAGGTATACATCTTTGGGTTTAGTTCTATTGTCTATGTTCTGTCTCTAATCAATGTTACCCATCAAGAGCTCACATTTATGAAGCCGTTCTTATTTCTTACTTATGGACATATTTTCTTTAGGCATTCTGAACACACTGTCTTAAAATTACATAATTTTTTCATTTTTATTTTTGTTTTCTGAATGCTCTCAGAAAATACATTTTTAAAATTTACTCATATTTTTCCAAATGCAAATTACACATTTAAAATAATTCTTTTTTTTATTTTTTAAATATATTTTATTGATTTTTTTACAGAGAGGAAGGGAGAAAGATAGAGAGTTAGAAACATCAATGAGAGAGAAGCATCGATCAGCTGCCTCCTGCACACCCCCTACTGGGAATGTGCCTGCAACCAAGGTACATGCCTCCTGCACACCCCCTACTGGGAATGTGCCTGCACTTCATTTGTAGCACCTCCTGTATTGAACCTGGGACCCTTAAGTCCCCAGCCCAACGCTCTATCCAGTGAGCCAAACCGGCTAGGGCTAAAATCATTCTTAAAACATAACTTGTACATGTATATAAGCGTATTTACTATAAGAATAATTATCATCATGGCAGAAATCGTATGAACATAGGTTTCTGCAGAATCTGAACATTGTCTAACCAGGTTGCATAGCTTATCATTATCCTTGTATGAGTCATGGAAAGTAGGAAACATTCTGTTACATTTAAAAACTAAAATCACTTTTTGGAAAAAAAGTGAATAGGTTTATTTATCTAATCCAGAGCTTGGGAGATACAGTTACAGAAGCCCTAATGTTTAAAGTTATCTACATTTTCTCAGCTCGATTTTTGCATTTGATATATATGAATACGTGTATTGTATTTTTCCTCAGCTCTTTTCTTTTAATCTGCTTCTCCACATCTCCGAAGCCCCACATCTCAACTGAGCACATGATTTTATCTTGTTTTCAATGAAGATTTAAAATGAACAGTATTCTTTTGCCAAAGTGTTTATGGAAACCACTTTTGATATTTAAGTTAATTGTGTTTAAATTGTATTTCATGACACAAAAAGAGCCGTGCAGTCATGTTCAGGACTTCATTGCTCCTTGATGATCCTGCACTTCATTTGTAGCACCTCCTGACATGACATTAATAAGAATTTACCATGCTCTGCTCTAAGCTTAACTATGTATTTATTGTGCACTCAAAGAGTAAAGTACTATGGCTTACATGTAAAAAAAGATAATGAAAGATGATAAAAATGATGTATTAAAATTCACCCAGAGAAAGATTTCATGGCATTGCTGAATGGTCACATAGGCCTTCTGAAATCTGCACTAAATGACAAGACGGATAATTTCTTGAACTACAATTTTGAAAAAGGTGATAATAAGTAGCCCCCATTACTGCACACTCTCAGTATAAGGCATTATGCACTTTACAAAAATGATATATTTCTATTACTTTGTTTTCTTCCACTCTAGCCCCATCCTCCCTTGTCTCTGTAGATCTATACTCTTCCCACTCCCACCCTCAAACAAATGGATGTGCAAAGGAAAACTCTGCGTTTATGTTTTCTGGGCCTTGGTGGCTGCACAGGTAAAAGAGGAATAAAATATTTACTTTACAAAATTTGTTGTCAAGAACAAATTACATTATGCACATCTGGAAGCTGATACACAGTTTTGTTTTGTTTTTTCTTTTTTAGCAGACAGACTGAGAAGCTGAAATGTTGAGGGCTAATTCTAATTCTAGACAGGGAATAGAGGCTGAAGTGAGGGGTTGCAGAGAAGGACAGCAAAAGTGTCCTTAAAAAGCAAAACACAGAAAACGTTTGAAGTATGTTCAAAGTATTTGGAGAAGCTCTTGGTTGAGATAAGGATCCTGTGCCAGGAAGTGAGGGAGAAGCAATTTCTTCCCTGGCCATGGCAAGGATAGATTGTCTGGTTATCAACATCGGCTGTAAAGAAACTCAGCCAGGACCCAGGAAAATGTGTCCTTTTGGATAGAATGGTCCTCGGGGACCATCCAGAACCTGTGGTTTTGTAAAACTGACTTTCCCTGTGGCTTAGGCTCCAAAGAATGAAAAAGCCTGAGGAAGAATTATATTTAAGAGATGCAAAAAAAGAAGGCAGTGTTTGAAGGTCACTGGTACTTACCAGCCACCACTAAATAAAGCAAGAGGCTACATTGCACCCTTTGTGCGTATGGCTAGGAAAACCATGAGAACATAGACTCCTTCCTCCCCTGAATATGTGCAAATCTTTCCTGGACTGTAGAGGAAGCCGGGGTTGGCTGGCTGACTGGGAATCATAATAATTCTCTTTGCATGTCATGCTGCGCCCGCACAGGAATTGAGGCCTTCTCCTTAGGGACAGCCTGACTGCGAAATACAGAAACCCATTTAAGCCAGGTTCTATGGTAGGCGGTTAATTGTCAGGACAACCTCTCAGGTAGCCACTGGCAGGGAGGAACGATCAGCCAGGCCTCGAGGTTGTACGATCCCCACTCTCTCTCCTCTCTGTGCACCTGCTTTGTTTGCCCCCATCTCTCTGCAGATCACGTTTCTCAGAGCCTCTTGGTTCTACTCCTCCATGCCATCAGTGGCTCCACTTTGTCATGGCATTTTCTTTGAATCCAATTGAACAAGTTCAGCTGCCTGACACCAGGAAGTAAACAGAGGCCAAGCCAATGTTGATAGTCAGTGTCACAGGGGTTCCAGGGCTCCATATTGTCTCAACTGTATAGTATCTATCTATGTGTTTTCATTTAAATTCTCAAGAAAGACACCGTCACGGGCTGCATTTAATCCCTAAGTGGGTTCCCTCAGGAGTAGGGGAACTGAGTCAGCACTGTGGCCAGAGGGTTGAAATCACCTGTATTAAATCTAACTGTCCCTACAATCAACCTGGTAGCAGAAATTGAAGAGAAGGCCATTTTTTAAAGGCGGTGAGGGGACATGGTCTGTTTAGACAAGTCCTAGTATCTCTGATCGAGCTTTAGCCAGCAGCCTTGCCGACAGCATGATCCGCAGGTCACAATAAGGAAACTGGGGCTTCACAATATTTAAAGCTTCTTCTCAATGTCAGCTACCTAGAAAGTTATCGAACTGGCACTTGATCCTAGATCAGTGTCTCAGACCCCGGAGCCCATGCTCTTCCCATTTTGCCCTCCCAACTAAATACCCAGATGGCCTGCAAAGATGAGGACAATTAGTTTGAAGTCATAAGAACGCAGAAAGAATTAAGGTCTCCAAAATAGCTTCTGTACTTCCAAGCGGTATGTTCATAATCTTGAAAATAAGAGATGTTTCAGGAAAGCTCTTAATAAAAGATAAATAGTGCTTTAAAATGCTATTAAAAATGATTAATTAGTGGGAGGTAAGAAAGCTGTTCCACAACTGAAACAGACTGGAGGCAGCCTAAATTAAGGGGAGAAAGGACAATATCCAACGGGACAGAGACCCGAGTGACTACATCTAGCTCATGGTGTTGCCCTAAATCACTTCTGCTGGCAGGGCTGAGAAGGTGCTATGATTTTGCCAAATCTCCCTTTTTCATACAAAATGGGGCACCCGAGACTATGCCCAAACCTAAGAGCAGAGGTTCTCAACCTGTGGGTCGCGACCCCCTTAGGGGTTGAACGACCCTTTCACAGGGGTCACCTAAGGCCATCAGAAAACACGTATATAATTACGTGTATATAATTAGTATATAATTACATACTAAGTATATAATTACATTTTTTGTGATTAATCACTATGCTTTAATTATGTTCAATTTGTGACAATGGAATTGGGAGTCACCACAACATGAGGAACTGTATTAAAGGGTCGCGGCATTAGGAAGGTTGAGAACCTCTGCCTAAGAGGAACACTGGAAAGAAGAATCCAAGAGAAAAGTATTCAGAAAGTTATTGCTAAAGGCAAAGGTCATTAAACCAACCAATGAAAACTGGCAAGCCAAGAAAATATATAATGGAACATATTTTTTTCTCTCTCCATGGGAAAATTTTCATGTACTTGCTCTAATTTACACAATTAAATTGGAAGATTTACATGCCTTTAAGTCTGTCCCAGTTGCATTGAAATTCTTTACTTTTGCTCATGATGTGAATTTCCTGAAACTTTGTCCACTGGCCTATATGGCTTTCTGACAGTTGCTTTGTGGATGGCATTTAACAGTATCATTCAGTGAACAGTCAATAGTGTCTAATCTGTAGCTTGATCTAGTTTTACCTCCTACATGCAGAGCATGATAGCATGAAAGTAAATTGAATTTTCATAAAAATATAAGGAGACACTCTCTCTTGAGTTAATATAAGAGAACTTTTCTTTAGTCCCCTCAACTTCCCATGAAAAGAGAACTAGAGTACAAAAAATTCAGATACAAAGTGATGAAAACAGGAAGACATTTCAATATGTTAGAAATAAAGTATCAAACCGTGATAAGTAAGATTGAACCCTTCAACAATGACAGTCATGGTGAATTCTAGAATAAATTTTCGTGTCACTTGAAGAGGAATTTTATAAGATACGGTGCATTTTCAGGTTAGCATTCAGCCTTTATTGCTGGAATTTTTTTTTTATTAAAACCAATGTCTGCAGTGGGGAGAACTGTCAACACAGGTCTCCTCTGATTGGAAGGTTGAGTAGACATGTTCTGCAATGTGGGTTACTTACAATCTCAAATCTACATGGTTGCTGACACCTTTGAAAATTTAGTCTTTAAAATGCCTTCCCTAAGCACACCAGGGCGGAGATTGCCCACCAGTGATAGTGTGTGCAGGAGCAACACAGCCAAGGGCATCAGAGGAATATGCAGAAGACTAAGTAAGTTATAACAAATTTCAAAAGCTGCTTAAAAATAATTGGTTACAAAAATGGTTTTGTTAACTTTTAGTATGGAAGCTCCATACTGAGATGTGAGTTGTGAGTTGTTATGTTTTCTGGAGCAGTACCTCTGCTTTGAAGCAGAACTATGTGAAGGAAAAGTTATGGCTCTTTTCTAAGATGTTTCAATACCTGCCTTTGTTATCTGCCTGCTTCTTTTCCTAGAGGTCTGATGCACAAGTTTGTGCATGGGTGGGGTCGGGCAGCTCCGCCCCTATGGGGGCCGATGGGAGCCTGGTTGGTGGTGGGGAGGAGGTGCAGGAGGTTGGCTGGCCCTGCCCGAGATGGGGGTGGGGGAGCGATTGGGGGTAGGCAGGCCAGGGGGAGGGGCCGAGGGAGGTTGGGGAGGGCCAATCCAAGCCCCTATCTGGCCAGTTGGCCACTGCAGTGCGCATCATAGTGACTGGTCATTCCGGTCATTTCATTGTTCCAGTCACTTGGCTTATATATATATAGATGTGATTTTGCAAGATAAGGGTTCATACATTAGTATCTCTATTATATAACTATAAATCTTTACAAATAAATACATTAATTTGAGCTAGAACTGAAACACTTTACAAAAACTGTGTTGTCTCACTTTGATCTTAGGGGCACTTCACTCTGAAGATCACATAAGACCCCACACCTAGATTTGAATGTATTTTCATTTCTTGTTAAATTACAAATTTGGGAAGGAAACCATTGCAGGTCATCTACTTGTCAATATCATTATCTTCACCAGCAGCCTCTACGTTTGTTTTTGGACTTCTTGAGGCCTGGGTGACTTTCCTGAGTGGGTAATAACGTTGACATGTGCAGATTGTAGACAGATTTAAAGATGCTTGGGGGGCGGGGGGGTTGTTTTGTTTTTCAAGCACATCCTTTCCTTCCTAGTTATGAGTAGATCATAAGATTCCTATCTAAACTGAGCCCTCACCCAAACTGACAGTGTTTTGGGGAAGTTTGGCTTCTTTTTACATTGTAAATAGTTTCTGTACTGAAGCGTTCTTCTCCTCCAAGTCCTAAGTGCGTTTAAAGGAACTTCAACCTTATTGACAATGAGAAATGTATCTCCATTTATCTGGCTGGAAGGAGATAATTGTGCTTCTTCATTTTTTTTTTTTATTCTTCATCTTAACACAAATTATTTTGGAAAATGAGTCACTGCTTATACCCTGGCCGTCAAATTCATATTATACTAACATTTGTTCTGTGGTAGCATAGAAAAAATTTAGAATCTGTGTAATGACTCATCATCTTTTTATAATTGCCAAGTTAAGACCTATCTCTGACTCTCAGAGCCTCGCCAAAACACTTACCTCTGTGTCTCTAGAAAAAAAAAGTCTGGGTTCATACATCTTTGCTGTAGGGTAGTGATTCATAATGCATTTGCCTTCAGTACTTAGGAAAACACACTGTTCTCATCAATATTATGCAAAGACTGGTTCTGTGTTTGAAATATGTTCTCATTTTCAAGTTCAGTTTTGGGCCTGTGAGCATTTTCAATAATACCAATGTGCAAAGTACACTTCATTGAGCACCTTAAGCAACCCTGCTCAAATCAATCAAAAGTTATCATTTGGGGTGTAGCTGATTTAAATGTTGGAAAAACAGCACCATCTGCTGGAAAGGGGCAGGTAGGGGAATACCTGTTAGCTAAGCATTGGAGAATCTGAAGGCCATTTAAACCCTGGGCTGAAGGTGTTTGTCCGTGTTCAAATAATTCACATTATGAGAGGGTAATTGTGTTGTTTTGATGGTTCAGTGGCAAGAACACACAGAATGAAGGTATGTTTCTGGTCTTGGTTTAGCCTTCATCTTTTTTTTTTTTTAATCTATGTAATCTTGAGAAAATAACTTCTTTAAAATAACTGTTCTTCAAAATAGCAGTCTTGGCAGTGAGATGGGAAATGGTACCTGAACTTCCTACCTCACATCAGTCATCTGAGAGAATGGTTGTCGCAAAATGAGGTCCTTCTATTGCTAATGGGCTTAGTACTCTGTAAGTCATATTACAGCCCTGGGATATAAGCACTAGTGTTAGCACATCAAATTTTAACTCAGCAAGATGTAGTAGAATTAGCACAAGTCTGATATCACTCTAATACACTATTGGAGAGAATGTTAATTGAGAAAATAATTTGGCAACAAGAGGAAGAGCTTTAAAAACATTCATTTAGTTTGAAACAGTAATTGTACTTCTAGGAAATCATTAGCAAAATGGAAATAAATTTATGGGCAAGAAGGTTCATGCCAACATTATTTACAATGTTGAAATACTAGAAATATAGCTGATGATTTTCAATAAGGAATAAATCACATGATAAAATACTTGTAGCATTAAATGTCATGCTTTGAGGAATCATAATATAAGGAAATAGTGACAATATATAGTTATAAGTAAAAAGTATAGATATGTAAGTGGATGGTCAGTGTGAATATAATTTTGGAAGGGAAAAGAAAAGAGAGAATCAAGAAAGAAAAAAGTATGTTAATAGACATGCAACAAAATGCCAACCGTGGTTATCTCTATTAACACTGTCAGCACTGGTGACATTTTGGGCCATATAGTTTGTGGGAGGCTGTCCTGTTCACGGGAGAATGTTTAGTAGCTTCTGGGCCTCTATGCACATTTTCCCCATCTGACAACCAAATATGCCTCCAGACATTTGCAAATGTCCTCTGGGGGCCCAAAGAACCTTCAGTTAAAAACCACTGGTTAAAGGAAAGTAGCAAAAAATTATAAAGTTATATCTGTGCTGATATATTACTAAACCCCAGCTTCATCAATAAGATGGTTATAAGAACCAAATGGAGAAATTTGAAAGTAACTCACTGGCTCGCCAGGGTCTTGCCTAAAGGAGTTCTTAGGAAATGGAGTTGTGATCTGGCAAGAACTCCTAGGAGATACCCATCTATGTGCAGATTGAAGAAAAAAGATTTTTTACACAGGACCCTTAGGAATTTAGGCATTATTTTCCTTTGTACTAAATACATTATTTATTATTTCTTGGCAAAAGAGACTCAATTGTCATCACTGTCAGTTGATGATGAGTGATCTATTTTTTTCTTCTTTGTACTTTCTACATTTTTTTATATTTTTCTAAAATTAACATGAATTAATTTGTTATCAGAAAAATGTTTTAAGAACCCCCTGAAGCAGGTTAGGAAGCAAAGGCTCTGATCTTGGCTAGTTGCCCTGATGTAATCTGATGCATTTCATCTTCTCTTCGCATCCCTTTCATTATCTAAAATAGGACTAGACCTGCAAGCTTGCCACCCATAGTAAATATGAGCATGTATTGAAAAGTATAAAATGCCATGAAAGTGAAAACACAACGTTATCTTTAGTAACATTTACCTTCAGGTTTTCTAGGCTTCTTCCTCATTAACCAGTTTACCCAAATTTGTCAAAGAAATGAATAAGTCAAACAGTTTCCAGGTTCGGGTTCATTGTCCCTGGATAGGCACCAGGTTTATAACAGGCCCCATAGGTTACTCGTTTTAGAGAAATCCAGGGTCAGAAAGACCGATGGCTTTTACTCTTGGTGGGCATTATTTCTGATAAGCGATCGATCGCACTGTTGCAGAGGATCTCTTGTGGAACATGTTTACAGAGTCTCTCCTTTTTCCTCAGGCCCCAAGTAGTACATTCTATCTAACATGCTGGTCACCTGCGAAATATCCTTTTGAAAAATAGCCTCTTTGGAGATGCAAGCTCAATATGTGGAGGGAAAACAAGCTTGAGACCACTTAGCTGCACAACAATACCTGAAATCAAATAAAAATGAGCAAGCTGTTTCCCTTTCCAATTTTTCAAAATGAAGTTTTCTCACCAGTGGAAGATCAGTGCATGAGGGCTTAGCCACAAGCTAAGTTGAAGGAGTTGTAATAAATTCTGAATGCAGTGGTTTAGTCAGGGGGGAAAGGGATAGTAACCAGAGGAAAGTCTTCAAGTAGCAGCAGGAAGAGCATCTGCAGAAGACCTGTGCAGATGGGAAAAATGTAATGACTGAATTTTAATGTTTAATTTAATAATTTAATTTAATAATTTTAATTTAATACTTTGTGGTAATTAAAATCCCTTTTTCAATAGCTTTAATGAAGTGTCACTTATACAACATGAAATTAATTCATGTTAAGAGCGCTATTCAATAATTTTTGGTAATTTACAGAACTTCACAATCAGCACACCAATTGCACTTCTTTTTGAGGCCTAACATATTTGATTGGCTGAGTCAAACCTTAATAACATAATACAAGGGGACGTGTGTATGGTTGAAAACAGAACATAGGTGGCATTTATTCAGAATTGAATCTGGCTTGCCAAGAATTGACTATGAAGGAAAGTAGTTACTACAAAGGGAAAGCTGTTCAGGTTCTTAAGAGTCATATGTCTCAACCAAGGGTGATCCCCCACCTCATCTCAGGGTATATTTGACAATGTCTATAAATATTCGTAGTTATCACAACGGAGAGGTGTAAGGGGTTGGCGGGGAGATGCTGGTGACATCTGGTGGAGAGAAGTCAGGGATGCTGCTGAACACCCCACAGCACACAGAATATCCTCCCCCACCCACATGTATAACAAAGAATTATTTCTGCCCCAACTGTCAAAAGTCCTGAGCTTGAGCCACCCTCCTGCAAACTGACATCATGCGTTTGCTAGTCCCCACCACAGACAACATATCAGACAGGATCCGTAGCTTCTCCAATCATTTCATGATAATGAAAAGTCCTATGGTCGCTTTCAAGCACTTAAGAGTTCACTCTAAGCAAATAATCCAATAATTCTAGTCTCATCTGGTTAAATATCAGAAGTACAAGCTCCTTCAGAGGAAACATTTCCCCATGTAGCTCAGGCCTACCGGAAACCAGTAGGAAAGGGGCATGGCTGTCTGAGTCTGCCTTCCTCCATTGCCTTGCCCTCTGGTCCCTGAGCTGCCATTTCCATACCCTTTAGTTCTAGCCCAAGTGGACAGGGAGTTACATGAATGATGCAGTTGCAGTTAGCAACAATGATCTTTTCCTGGCCTAGTGGTTGTGGTACGATACTCTCTTGTGATGCTGGTCAGTGCAGTGAGTGGCAGTTTCCAGTTAGCCATGGGTTCATAACCAATACTCTTCAGTGTATCTATTGTGTTAGGTGATTTTGCTCATCTGTGGGCTAATGGAAGTGTTCTGAGCCCATTTAAGGTAGGGTAGGCTAATTTGTGACGTTCAGTAGGTTAGGTCCGTGGTCGCGAGCTGCATGCGGCTCTTTGGCCCCTTGAGGGTGGTTCTTCCACAAAATACCGACTTCTGCGCATGGGCCATGAAGTTTCAATCGATTCATTTTTAACTTCGGATATTTTTAACTTACAATTGATGTCCTGGGATGTAAACCCACCATAAGTTCAGGAACATCTGCACTCCTATCATTTGATATAATATGAGGTTCATTTGTCAAATAAATTTTAGAAATGCTGTGTGATACAGCATTGAAAAAAATCCTTGAAAAAAATAGTCCCAATCTACACTGTCCTCTGATAAAGAAAACTTTTCAAGTTATATAATCTAGGGGTTTCTAAACATATTGGACCACAGAGCACTTTTCAAACATAGTAAACATCATTAATGTTCAATAAGATTACTTTTATTTGGGAACACATTTTAGAAAAGAGATAATAGAAATCAAGATATAAACACTTCAGTGAAGGGGATGTAGTCTGTTTCCATTGCTGCAGCAAAGTCAAGGGCATATTTGAGCTGAAAGGCATCTATGACATTTGGTAGTAATCTGCAGTGGTTAAGAGCTCAGACAGTGCTGGTAATTACCCTACAGGACTTCTCGCAGGATAGAAAGAGTAACTGTATACACAGCTTAGAGCAGTACCTGGCCCATAGTAAGTATTCTTCTGTAGTGTTCATTGCTTGGCAATTTCAGTTGCATGTTGTAGCAGAATCTTGATGTCTAGAGGCAAAAGAGTGGGTAGACAGTGATAAAGAAATAAAGATTATGCTTCTATGACATATGTTTCTATTGATATTATAATTTTACCACATTTTATTTTTAATAAAATTTTAAGTTGAAGTATAACCAGTAGAAAAGCACACAAACCAAAAATATATTGCTCAATTAATTGATACAAAGTGAACAGACCCATATAACTATCAACCAGGTCCAGACCGTACCTGAAAATCCCTACTCTTGTCCCTTCCCAGACACTATCCAACCCTCCTCAAAGATAGCCTAACTTTCAACACCATGTTTAATTTTACTTGTTTTTAAACTTTATATAAATGTAATAATGTATTCTTTTGCACATGACTTATTTTGTCTATTATTATGTTGGTGAGACTCATGCATGTAGTTGTATGTAATAGTAGTAGTGGTGGTGGTGGTGGTGGTGATGGTGGTAGTAATAGTAGATTGTTCTTTTTCACTGCTGCTTAGTATTCCATTGTGTGAGCATACCACAATTGATTTATCTATTCTACAATTAATAAAAGTTTGGGTTGTTTCCAGTTTGGGACTGTTATGAATAATGATACTATACACATCCAGCTACATGTCTTTTGATGAAACAGTATCACATTTCTGTTGATATTTGCCTATGAGTGGAATTGGTGCAATATAAACTATGCATATATTCAACATTAGTAGAAAAATCCAAATAATTATGTCAATTTACTCTCAAAATTGTAGCAATTTACTCTCCACCCAGCATTCAGGAGTTTCATTCCCCCATCATCAGCACTTCATATTGTCAGTGTTTTTACTTTTAGCCATTGGGGTGGGAATGTACCAGTATTTTATTGTGGTTTTAATTTTTATTTTCCTGATGAAAAATGAGGTTAAATACATTTAAATATGCTTATTGTCCATTTGGATATATTGAAATGACCTCAACCAGTTCTTTGCCAACTCTCCCATTTGATTGTGTATTGGGCCCCTTATATGCCCCTGCATATAACTCACTCCTTTAAACCCCTAACTTTGGGGGCCTTAGCTACTTGCTTACTGAACAGCTCAAACTACCAATGCTGTTGCCTCCTTTCCTAAACCACAGGCTGCCTAGGGTTCCCTCAGAATAAGCACTGCCTCTTCCATGCCTACCATGCTGGATATGCAGCAGTTCAGGTTCCGAAACACAACCCTACCAGAAAACTGTAGGTCTGACTTTCCCATCACCTCTCTAGAGGTTCCCTAGAGGTGCCTGGAAAAGTCAGGTGACTTACCATGGAAATGTAAAAAAGTTAGTGCCCTAATGTGACAATGGGAGGAGCTAGAAGGAGATCAGCATAGAGGTTCTTCCCCTCTCCTCCTCTTCATACACTTTTCTAGGTTTCCCTCTGTGTCCAATCGGAGAAATCAGCTATATTTTCATATAGAGCTATGGGTATCTAGGCATTTGTTTTCCTGCCTCTCTTTCCCACTTCCCTCACTCTTGCTGCCCTGGAATTTTTACCTTCCAATAAAGCATTACCCTATTAGCTTTCTTTCCAGGTCTATTTTCTAGGGAACCAGGGCTATTTATTTGGAGGGGTGAATATATATCCTGGTACAGATTCTTTTTTTAAAAAATATATTTTATTGATTTTTTTACAGAGAGGAAGGGAGAGGGATAGAGAGTTAGAAACATCGATGAGAGAGAAACATCAATCAGCTGCCTCCCGCACATCTCCCACTGGGGATGTGCCCGCAACCCTGGTACATGCCCTTGACCAGAATCGAACCCGGGACCCCTCAGTCCGCAGGCCAACGCTCTATCCACTGAGCCAAACCGGTTTTGGCCCTGGTACAGATTCTTAATTAGTTATGCGTATTGCAAATATTTTCTCCCATTATATGACTTGCCTTTTAATTCTTATAATGGAGTTTTTGGTTAACAGAAGTTTACATTGTAATATACTACATAGAATCAGCCTTTTTTGCTTATGGTTCATGCTTTTATGTCCTGTCTAAGAATTCTTTTCCTACCCCAAATATATAAAGACATTTTACTACCTTCTAGAAGCTTTGTTCACATTTGTATCTACAATGTAACCAGGATTTTTTTTTTGTAATAGGGATGTGTGTGTGTGTGTGTATTTAATTAACACAATTACCATTTACCATTTATCTACTGCTCTCAAGTGTCTTTTTGGTCATATATTAACTGTAAAAATATGTATGAGTCTCTTTCTGTATTCTGTTCCATTGTCCATTTGTCTATCCATGAGTCCGTGTCATACTGTCTTAATTACTGTAGCTTTATAAGAATTGTTCAGATATGCTAGTGTAAATACTCCAAATTTGCTCTTCTTCTTCAAGCTTGTTTTGAATACCTGAAGCCTTGGGGTTTTCATTGAAGTTACATTGAATACAGAGCAATTTAGGGGAGACCTGATATTTTCACGATATTGTATCTTTCAATCCATGAATCCATTTGTATAGGTCTTCTTTCATTTCTTTCAATATTGCTATGCTTACTTCTATGGGCTTCCCTCCTCTCCTGGATCTTGGCCCCACAAGTTTTTGTTGGCTTTCTAGTTTCCCAATGTCTTTAAAGTTTTACTATTTTGTTCAACTCATATATTTGTTCCTTGTGGGAGTATAGGTCTGAAACCAGCTAGTCTGCAATTGTCTGAAGTGAAACACTCTTGACCTCTCTATTTAAATAATTAAATGTTACTTAATTTAATAATCAATTCTTGTTATTTGCAGTAATTATGTTCTGTAAAGTCACCACAAACGCTGGATTAGCAAATAGGGAATCATTGCCCCTAGAAGAAATCTAGAGTTGGATTCCCGTAAGCCTTTGCTCATACATTTTCATCAACTGGTAAACACAGAACCTTGTTGTATGTGCATTTGTGTTTAAAGACATTTAATACATATTTCTGATTCATTGACACTGAACTCACAGACGAAAGCACTATAACTTATGTCTGAAGGAAACTTATCGAACACATGTATTTCTCCGTAAGGCATATCCCAGCCTTCTTGTACTCAGGAACACTAGACAGCACTTTTAAGCACAATGTTAAGGGTAGATTTTGAACAAAGAAATCATCAGCAAAAACCATAAAAATGTAGAAAACATGGCACTAAATAGACCTTGAAAGCTACACAATATGAGAGCTGAACCAAGAAGGTAAAGCATGACCTTGTTTGACCTCAGCTGGGAACATGCACAGCAGACACCTCAATTTTTATTTATTTATCTGTTTGTTTATTTATTTGCTGCTCTACACATGTCCATGACTGAGTATTGATTTGGGAATCACAAATAAATTATAAAGGGTAGCAAATTCAAAAATACAGAGTCAATGACTAACAAGGATCAGTTGTATTATTTAAATAAAATTAGATTATCTTTAATAAACTGTTGTAACAAACTGTAAATTATTGTAAATTTCAAGATGAATTTATATAGCTCTCATACACCTGAGTATGTCCGACTCCAATTTACCTCCATATTTATTCCAGAGTTTCCCTATCTTTCCTGTTCTGTTTCTGAAATTTTAAAAAAGCATCGTTATTATCCACTTTGACAACATTTCAAATTCCCATCTGGAGGATTCTTCCCCAAACTTTCAGGAACTTCCAAAACTCCTCCTGCATTTACTTCCCTGAGACATAGCAAAGGGCTGGCACTAACAACCTGCCAGAGGTCACCTGCCCTCTTCACCTTTTTTTTTTAAATTTTTTTTTTTATTACAAAGGGTATTACATATGTGTCCATTTTTCCCCCCCGCCCAAGACAGTCCCCTAGCCTCCCCTATCCCCCCGTGTCTTATGTCCATTGGTTATGCTTATATGCATGCATATAAGTCCTTTGGTTGATCTCTTACCCCCCTACCTCCCGCCCCCGAACCCTCCCCGGCCTTCCCGTTGCAGTTTGACACTCTGTTTGAGGCAGATGAGTCAGCACTCCCCCTTAAGCCCCAGGCCCAGTGAAGGATCATTCAGCTGGCCTCTCTCACTAGCTGACAGCAGAGAATGAAACCCATGTGCCATTCCCAGTTTAAGATATTTTTGGTACCTCTTCATTCCTTTTCTGTGATAGATATAAACTCTGAAATCCTTGGCTATTACCTGGCATTCTTTGTTTATAGTCGAAAATAGCTGTTGGTTCACAAGACTTCTCCTAATGCTATTACAGAAATAAATATTCAGCAACAAAAGAAAGAAATGTGATTATTTAAGTTGTGAAGGAAGAACAAAGTCACAATTTTATCCGGTGCTCCTGTGAGCTGTTATTGTTAGTTTGTGACTAACAAAATCAGAGGATTCTCAAGCAAGAAATAAATCCCTTATCAGAACCCAATCAGAGACATGTAGGATGGATGCTGGTCTATGTAATGATCATCCCTGGGCATGTTTATTAATTATAGAGGAGACAAGTGGTTATTCATTGCATTTCTAACTTCAAGGTATTTATAAAATACTAGAGGCCTGGTGCACGAATTCATGCACCAGTGGGGTCCCTCGGCCTGGCCTGTGGGATCGGCCGAAACTGGCTCTCCAACATCCCCTGAGGAGTTCCGGATTGCGACAG
>NW_006291965.1:1511455-1518333 GCF_000327345.1 Myotis davidii
TGGCAGAAAAATGCTAAAATTGCTATTTTTATTCATTTCAAAATTAAGCATAAAAGAAAAATGGCAGAATAAACCCTTGCCCTTATTGTATAGTGGTTCCAGCTAATAAAGTTAAACCATATTCTACAGGTAAAATTGAACTTAAATCACTCTTTAGTGATATCTTCAATGATATGTGTATCTATACAAAGGTGGATAAAAGTAGGCTTACAGTTTTAATACAAATAAATAATACAATAATAAATAATACATGAATAAACTTTGTTTTTCATACTCACAACTATATACCTTCTTTGCCAACCCCTGTATATAGTGATATATATAAATACATTTATAGTCAGCATTTTGCTTTTTCATTTTCTTTATGATAAACTCAACAAAAAGCATTAAAAAAGCATAGTACATTGATTCCTAATTGTAATACCTTTCTTTTTACCCATTTCCATTTCTTTACTTATTTAAGTTTTTATTGATTTCAGAGAGAGGAAGGGAGAAAAGAATCATCAATTGGCTGAATCCTGGGGATGGAGCCTGCAACCTGAGCATGTGCCCTGACTGGGAATCAAACTGTGGCCTAGTGGTTCATGGGTCGATGCTCAACCACTGAGCAACACCGGCCAGGACCTTTTTAATTTTTTAATAATACCCCAAGGACACTTTTAATAGAGTATTTTAAGGAAAATTATCATTTTAGGGAGGCAGATGGAAGCCTCCATTCACACTTTAAGAAGTCCAGAACGTTAGTGTGGGAGTGCCAACGTGGCATTTCCCTATAGCAGAGCTAATCCTCACAACCAAACTTGTCATTTTCCTGCATGTTAATGCCTCAACGCTCATTTCAGCAGCCAGGAAAGCCCAGATCTTTGTTCTAAGTGCAAAGCCCTGCTGGTGGACCAACTTCGTTCAGGCCTCCGGCACATTGTCGGTGCCTCATGACCTGGAAAAAAGGCCCATTATATGTGAAAACGTTAACATTTCAACACAGGAGAGGACAGTGGGTACAAACCAACACAGAGTCATCTTTCTTTTGTCCTGGATTTGGTTTCTGAATTCCTTCCTGGGAGAGAGTTCCGGCTGTGATTTTCCCCTGGCCAGCGAGGTGGATAACATTCACATCTCCCATCCGCTTTGCCTCCTCTTGTACATTGACAGCAGAACACACTCTGCCTTGTGTTATGGAATCTTTTGTGTTTGGGGCACACTCTGCACCAGCCTGCAAACTGGAGGCAGGAATAGGGTTGTGCCTGTGCACTCTGCTGTGTGTGGCATGAAACAGTGAGCTCTTTCAATAGGTCCTGTGACCTGTATTCTCATAAGATTTAAGCCAACAATTTTCTCTTCCCCGGAATCATTATTATGTGCAGTCATGGGTGATTCATTCATTCGTTCGTTCATTCACTCATTCATTCATTCATTCAAAATGCATTAGGCATCAGACACTGGTACTTACTTATCAGGAAGCCCCAACACCTAATGCAGTGCCTGGGGCTGAATGTGTCTCCAAATACTGAATCAGTGAGTGAATGGACTGTGTTTTGCTTATAGGTGACATGATTCTTATCAAATAATAGGTGAAAGATTTGAAGAAAAAACAAACTAACCTTAACTTGTCCCATACAGGTGAAATAAATGTGTGTCTTTTATGCAAAATCTGAAATCTCTATCTCTTCTCCTCCTCCAGATTAAAATAATTAACCTTCAGAGTAACAAAAAATAAATTTTAAACAGCTCCCCTTAATTCTTCAGCATTTATTAAATATGTACTGTGTCACACACATAGGAAATGAGCCATTCCAGATCTTGAGTGCCATAAAGTCAAGCACAGCCACACCTTTGCTGAGTATGGGGTGTGACTAATGAAGGGGCATGCCCGAACTGGGGCAGAAGCCACGAGAAGCTCACAAGATTTTGCCCATTTGCTCCCTGGATGTCTCTGATTCTATCTCTGTTATGTGTCATGTGCTTGCAGGGTGGTGAATTCCGTTCTTTATCAGCTAGACATGTTGGGGAGAAGCAGACTTGGTAAAGGAAACTACATAAAAATTGCTAATCAGATATTCAGTGTTGACCCTCATGTTCTATGTAACCCCGTACCCCCAAAAAACAGGAATGTTAGTGCATAAAGCTTGCCTTGTGTGGCTACAAGTGTCTGCCATGTCATCTTATCCTAATTGTGCAACAAGCACAACATGTGACATTTCGTGAAAACATATGATGATAAACATCATCAGCTGATTTAAAGTTTAGAAAGCAATTTCACATATGTGCTCTCATGTATAAGTCATCCTCTGTTGTCATTAATTATTAATAACTCAGAAATTAATAACTTGTAAATAAACAAAACTCACCTTCTCTATTATTTTGTGCCATTAGGTAATATCGAAACTTTAATATTACAAATACTTTAAATTTTCAAAGTCTAATGTTCATTCCAGCTCCACATATTGCTGCCCCTCTCTCATTATAAATGACTAAAATTTTATTTTCAATGCATAAAATTCATTTGCAATTTATTTGGAAATTTATTAAATTTATTTCTGAATATAAAATGAAATTTCTGAGTATATGCTTTCCATAGTATATTTCAAAGTCCATGAAATGTTTTTCCACCATGGACACATCTATCTATCATGTTGCTTACCAAAGTCAGGTTTAAACTACCTTGCTAAGAAAAAATATTTTGAATGTTCCGTATTGGTAATTTTACTCACACAAAGTAAGCCATTGGATTTAAAATATGCCTCCAGAATGCCCCACCTTTCGTATTACTTGGCAGTATTTGAAGATTTTCAAGGGGATTTTCCCTCCAAGGACTGACTCTATATTACCTGGAAATGCTTATGGGATCATTAATCTACTATGCCCAATTATCAAGGGTGTTTCCTTTGATTTTTTAAAATATATTTTTATTGATTTCAGAGAGGAAGGGAAGGGAGAGAGAGATAGCAAGATCAATGATGAGAGAAAATCATTGATTGGCTGCATCCTGCATGCCCCCTACTGGGGATCAAGCCTGCAACCCGCCAGGTGCCCTTGACGGAAATCAAACCCAGGACCCTTCAGTCCCAGATGGACACTATATCCACTGAGCCAAACCAGCTAAGGCTCCTTTGATTTTCATTTGTGTTGTCACAGCCATAACCATAATAATTGTGTAGGTCATTACTCTATGCATTTTCACCTACTTTTTAAATTACATTATACATATGCATCCTTATTTTCTTTTTCTTCATGACACTTTCATTTTGGGCTATTCTGTTCCTTCTGGAACAAGGCAGTATATAAATAGCAATGAACCAAATGACAATGTGAGGGTAAAACCATCAGTTATTTCTGTTGAAAACAAATTGGGGGAAATATTGGAATTGCCCCAATCCCTTTGGGAATATCATAGAAAATAGTTTTGAAATCTCTTTAGGAACCTCAAAGATATAAGCTGCAAAAGTTAGTATTACCCTTATGAAAGTGTTGTGACTGCCTGCCTGTGAGTCCAGACACTGATTCTTCCTCTAGACTGACCCTTATCATCTCATTATCAGTCCTATGCAGCTGCACCATCACCATGATTTAGGACAGAATCAGAAGTCCTGCCCTATAGTCACGTTGTGCGGTAACTGTTGCTAAGAGGAAAATGAGAAGAGGGCATGTGTAAAGGTTGATCTAAGTGAACATCCATGTCTAGTGGGAAAAGACTAGAAATTCATGTTGTACTTCCAAGTTTTGAGCTATAACTTATATGTTTTTGAGGTAAAATGTGTACTTATTTGATTATCTTTTAATTTTAATAACCTATTTATATAATATTCTGTTCTCTTTGTTTTCTTCTGTTATTCTTTTTTTCTGTCCTGCGATTCCAAATTTCATTACCTTTTTTTTTTAACATTCTTACTCTGTAAGAAGGGTCTAAACAATGACCCACACTTGTACCTTATTTATTAGATTTTTCTAGATATTTATGTCTTAGCCTTTAATAAGTTGGATTATATTTATATCATAAAAGTTATGATTCCCATACTTGGAACTTCATTTTTCTTTTTTGATAAACTTATTTTTAAGGGCCTTTTCAGCCCTGAGATTCTCTGAAATATTTCTTTTGTCCAAGCAAGAAAAGGGCAAAGAGAATTTATGCAGTGCTTATTTTTATATTCTTTATAGATACTTTGAAGCATTTATAATGCTTCATAGTATAAATAAGACCAGTCTCTTCAAGTATACATTTATCTAGTGGTTGATGCATTCATTCTTCCAACATTAAGTAACTTAAAAAAAATTTTAAACAGCTTTATTGAGATATGATTGATATATCTTAATGCAAGCGCAGTGCTAAGAACTATTTCTACAGTGATAAAGCAGAGAGGATTCTTAACCAGAGGAGTTCACAGTCTAATAGAGATAAACACACATTAACTATGTGCCATAAAGTGGAATCATTAGTATGGTCTAAGCATCTATGGGGTGCATTGGAGCACAAAAGAGTGAGTGATCAGTTCTCCCTGAGGTGTAGATAACGAAAAGCTTCATAGATGATATATTGATTCAGTTGAGTTTTGCAAGACAGCAGATTCATAAGGGGCCAGAGGAAGAGCAGTTTGGACAGAAGGAAGAGTACAAGAAAAACCAAAGAACGTGAACCAATATGAACAGTTTAGGGTCTGGGAAGTAGCTCTATGGCTCAACTGTGAGGTGTGAACACAGTAAGCGATGAGTAAGGAAGGAGATGGAAAAGGGCTCTGAATAGCACAATAAATTTGAACACAAACCTTTAGGCACTGTGAATCTGTTGAAGGATATGAACAGATTTGTGTGAGAAACACCATTTTAATAAATAAACAAATAACGATAAGGTTATTACCTCCAGGAATGACAAGTCACCTTTGGAGGCCACAGCACAATATGGTGACCGTTCCCTTGCTATCCCTCAGTCCTTTCCTATTGCCTCCCATGCCCTGGTCCTTTCCCTCTCTGGCAAAATCACATTTCATGTTCTCCGAGCACTACTCAGGCACTGGCCTGGGCTTTGGTTCCTGTCACTGCTTCCCACAGAGGGATAGTGCATTGATATCTGTTGTCCAAGCTCCATATTGGTAACACGCTTGCGAGTTAGGCACACATTTCCCAAAGCCATTTGGATTCCTTTCATTCCCAGTAAGGGTTTGGATTCAAGAGACTTGTTCAGTCCAACTTTTATCAGAAGCTTCCCCTCTCCTGGGGCTGTTTTCACACTGGTAGAAGTGAATAAAAAAGCAAGTACGTCTTTCAAAAACATTTACTTTTACACTGATTGTGATCTGCTCAGTGAGGGTGTAGGTCCCCGCAATGCCAAAATAAAGGCTGTTCTAATGAGTTACTCAATAGGCAGCACTTGCCAGGAATCATAGCCAAGCAGGGGTATCCTCAAAGCTAACAAAGGTCTGGAAACTGGAGTTTCCAGATAATGCTTTATCTTGTCTTGAGCTGTTCATCGGCTCTGGTTTAATGATAACTGCTTGGACAGCTTGAGCCTTGCTATATCATTTACCAGCCTGACCCTCTTTGACCTTCACAAGAGATGCTATTAAGGCCAGTGAGCTAGTGCACAAAAATGTAAAGAATTTTATTTTCAGTTACCAGCATAATTTAGAAACCAATGTTTGTTTAATTTTACAACCCATTAGCATAGTCTGCCTTTTCCCTTCACTAAACAATCAGTTCTTCTCCCAGTTGGAAACACCAACCTACAGATTTTATAACTGTTCTTGGAATTGGCCTTTTGGGAAAACAATTTCCTTTCTAAAACTCAGCCCAAACTTTTTGGAGCTTTTACTAGTACTCCGAGACTCTTTGGAGCTCTTTGCAGCAACTGTCCAATATAATCAAAGATCTCTGCAAGGAATTGTTGGAAAATCAGGGTCTAATTCCAGCCTTGATATTCTCTATCTCGTGCACCTCGGCTTTCTCACCTGTCAACGAGATTAGTCAGAAGGTCTGCTTAGCTCTAAAATGCTCCGTGGTGTTAGGCAGTGCTTTGCCCTGCTCTGTCACAGAGAAAACTATTGTAAACCAGAGAAATTGGTCTTAACAAGATATAAATCTCCTGGTTTAGGCATTAGTCCCTACAAATCTCATCATTGTTATTTGGTAGTGGTAATCTTTTAATTAAAATCTGCCTAATCCAACCCAACAGTGATATACAATGCACATGTTAGGTTTTCATTAATAAATGTTAAATTATCTTACTGCACAAGGAACATCAGTTGTGATTAAAGAGCTCTATATCTTTGTTTCTTTTGTTATTGAAAGTACTCACTGTCTCTATCAATTCACAAATTGATTAGTACTTTTTGTATAAGAATTCATGAACATTCATTTTTAAATTCTTTTGTCTTCCAGCGTCTGGCTCTTTATTTTCTGTGACTGCATCTCATAAAAGAAATTGAAGATATGGCAGCTATCTTTTTAATGTAATCAGTATGTGTAGCTGAAGTAGGCAATTCATCCAGACCCCAATATATTGTGACGGGGGTTAGCTTTCAGTTATCAGTTTAGCTAAATACATTTGTAAGATTAAATCACTTGTTACCATTAGGCCATAGAGCTATCCATGTAGCCTACTCCACAAAGGCATGACAGGCAGATAGAAGTGAACATGTCCCACACTAGCCACTGTGTAGACACCTTATATAGCAAAAGCATTAACAATGGCCTATATAAAACAAAAGGTATATCACCCTAAACCTTTATGAATTGTTATTGTTCTGGTTTCTCTTTTTCTAGAGATTGAACTTCATCTCATTTTTCTTTTTAAAAGTATTCTTAATCTCTAATGATCTTTCTTGTGACCCATTGATTGTATTTTTTTTATTCCTATTTCATCCTTTAAACCACCTGCTGTCTGGTCC
>NW_006291965.1:1518349-1524189 GCF_000327345.1 Myotis davidii
TACATGATGATTTCAATGAAGTCACTCTCACATTAACCTCTTCATTCCTAATTTAAGGTTATCTAATACTTTTACCATCTCCAATCATATTTGCTCTCTTCCAGATGCAGTGCTTATGAGATTAACCCTTTAGTTTCTAGGGTATTTTGAGAGATAGTTGTGGTCTATCTCTTTTTGTAAGTTATAGGTATTTATCTTTCTGAAGCCCTACTGTCTATAAAATATAACCTCAGTGTGTGTCCCCTCGAAATAGCTGGTAGTGCAGTAAATTAATTGAACATAGATTTGTTCAAAAGAGGTATAGATGTTATCATAATTTAAACATACACACACGTATAGATATTATTATATTTAGTAAGCCCTTATGTACCCACCACCCAGCTTCAGTATTACCAACTCTCGGTCAATCTCGTTTCATTAACTCTACCAGCCACTTTCTTTCCTTGTGTATTACATATTTTGAAACCAGACATGTCATTTCACCCATAAATATGGAGTTTCAAGATATAAATACATAATAAGTATTAGAATGTGAAACAATTTAATATATGTAACATATATAAAATGTCATGGAGTAGAAAATTATCTAAAAATTCTCTTCACTCATAAATACTGAGAAATTTTTAGTAATTCATTTGTCTATCACAGATACTTGGAATTATCACAGGTCATCTTTAATTCATCAGTTTATAGTATTAGATAATTCTAATTAAAATATCAGGCCCGAAGGAAAAAGAAAAATTAGGAATCATCCAGATATTAATTATTGTAGTTTCATTTCAAATATCTTGAGCATTTAAGGTATTCCTCTAGGTTTTCAGTGGTGTGTAAGATTTTTTTAGATAGATGTGCCTATTCAAAATGGCCCAGGTGGTAGAAAATATTAAGGATTTTAAAAACCTCTCTGAAAACTTAGTAAGTATCAAACATAATAACAAAATGTAAGTAATGTGCACTTGAGAATTCCATAAACAACAGAAAAATGCAGCAGTGGGTCTCTTAAGAGCCCGGCCCCACATGTGTTTGAACTGGTATACAAAACTGTCATCATGCTTCTAATGTGTGTATTGCACTTGAAACTTTGCAAAGTGCTTTCATGGTTAATCTCTCATCTGATGATTAGTGCACCTGAGGGAAAGGGACTACTGTCACCTTCCCTGGGCTCATGAAGAAATAGAGGCTCTGAAAGGTAAGGATCTTTCCAAGTCCCAGTCTTAGTGTCTGGTAGAGCCAGCACACAAAATGATATTGTCTGACTCCAAAATGTGTGCTATTTTTTGCATTTCTGATGCACAGACTTAGCAGCAGTGTGTCCTGTTAAACCAATGTAGTGCTAAGATGTAAGCCTTGTTGAAGACATAGACCCTCAAGGTCTATTGCAGTGATGGCGAACCTTTTGAGCTCGGCGTGTCAGCATTTTGAAAAACCCTAACTTAACTCTGGTGCTGTGTCACATATTGAAGTTTTTTGATATTTGCAACCATAGTAAAACAAAGATTTATATTTTGATATGTATTTTATATATTTAAATGCCATTTAACAAAGAAAAATCAACCAAAAAAATGAGTGTCATAGGTTCGCCATCACTGGTCTATTGTAAGAGTAGTATTGTCATGATACGACTGTCATAAAGCAAACTGGCAAGTGCTATACTATACATAAATGTTAGTAATATCATGACAATTCTATATGACAGCCCAAACAGACATAGGTCTGAGCCCTGGAGAGGTCCAATACTGCATTTTCTTCTTCTTTTTTTTTTTTACAGAATTCTCAGTTGTACATAATCTTGCATTTTTATTCTCATGTTCAGTGTTCTGCACAGCCAAGTGCCCAAAACAGTGCCTTGAACATGGTAGGTGCTCAAGGAACATTTGTTGAATAAATAAATGGATGAAAAGTGATGGCAGTATCCTTGGCCCTTTTACCAAAGGCATAGGCCTTGCTGTATAAAGAAATGTTCCGTGAGATGCAAACACTGACTGTAGCCAACCAGAGTGGTGCCGTCCCAGAAAGCCTATATGATGGCCCCTGGTCCCTATGGCCCAGGTGTCCATTCACCCCACAGCCTAGGTCCTAGGGCAAACCTCGGCTGGGTCCTAAGCTTCCCTCTGCTAGTAGCTAGACAATCCCCCTGAAAATGTCCCCTTTATTTTTGTAACAGTTCCCAAAGTGTTTTCACAGGCATTGCTGTGAGCCTCAAAACAACTCTGAAATGAAAAGTCCCAGTCCCTGCACCTTCCTGGGCTCCTCCCTAAGTCCTTTCCCTTCCTGGTGCTGTGATTCTGAAGAACATCCTCTCTCCTCACTTGTAAAATATGGACATGCGCATATCTGTCATGAATCACTTCCCAACTTTTAAGCTGTTGTAAAGCAAAATAGACTTTACTATGGTAGTTTTCTGTCTGTCTTATTTTTTTAAAATATATTTTATTGATTTTTTACAGAGAGGAAAGGAGAGAGATAGAGATAGAGAGTTAGAAACATCGATGAGAGAGAAACATCGATCAGCTGCCTCCTGCACATCCCCCACTGGGGAAGTGTGCGCAACCCAGGTACATGCCCTTGACCGGAGTCGAACCTGGGACCTTTCAGTCTGCAGGCCGACGCTCTATCCACTGAGCCAAACCGGTTTCGGCCTGTCTGTCTTATTTTTAACTTTGGTTCTTGATTGATGTGTATATGGTTGTGGGGAGGGGCAGTTTTATGGCTGTACATCATAAATGACTGTTTACCTGCAGACATAGACATGTATTGGCTGCATTTGTACATTACACCATACAAGAACACTTGTATCTTTGCAGCTTAAACAGGAACACATATTAGTGTTGAAATTTGATGGAATGGCTTATGGGCACCCATTCATTCTGTCTACTGTTCATGCTCTCCTCCACCTGTCCCAACAAGATTCCCAAGTTCCTGGACATCCATGACTCAATTTGCCTGACAATGTAGTACTATTTCCTATGTGTGGAGTAAAGCCTTAAGCATGCTATAACTTCTGGTATTTTCCAGTAGAAAAAAATCCTTGCTTAACTCATCATATTTTCCAACTTCTGTTCAAATAACTGAGAGGCTTAGAATGGTTTGCATAAGACTTCTTTTGTGTCCCAGGCCTTCTTTGGGGGAAAAAAGAGAAAGAATCCTTTGATGTAAATCTTTTTTGATGTAGTCCTTTTCTAATATTAATCTTATCCACTCTGTGTCAAACTTTAATTACCATTAGCCCTTAAATCTGACCACGTGAGGGATTGGGAAGGGAGGTGCTTTGCTACCATAGTAATGTGACCCTAGCTGCATGCATTAGTGTTCCCTTTCCAGTAAATAAGAGTATAGGGTCCTAACTGCCCCATTTCTAAGAGATGCACTTTCAATCCCAAAGTCATTAAGCTACTACTATAAATATCTATAGTATACCATGAGCCCTTAGTGGTCACCATGAGGCATCTTGATATTTATGCTGTTCTATTATTATTTGTGTTAGTAGTAACACCATTATAACATATTTCTATGTTACTTTATGATTTATTTAAAAATTCCTATATAGTAGCCACTCATATTGTTTATTCATTTAAACCTAACAAAAGCCCCATGAAGCTAACAGGGCTTCCCTTTTATGACTGACAAAATTTTGCCTGGAAGTGTTTCAATTATTTGCCTGAGATTCCTTGTGACAAAATCAATTCTTTGACCCTATCCCCTGGCATGGTCCATTTTCACTAAGAAAATATCTACAGCATTGTTATACAGCCCTTCCAATTTAGAGGAACTGGGGTGAGGGGCGGGGACTAGCTTTATTAGCAAATGTGTTATTGCTGTATCAGGCAATACCCACACCTAGATATTATAATAGTAGTCCACAGTAAGAGACTGCCCTTGAGGAAATAGGTCATCCATGTTGCCTCTTTATCAGAATATGTTGCATGGAGATAGTACTTGGTGCTTGTTAAAGTGTCATCTCCTTGCAGCATACTAACAGCCTTGTAAGTAGTTACAGTGGACTGTATTTTATCAATTTTATTCATGAACATGTTTGGTCATGCAGTTAAGTGACTTACCTAGACACGTGAAGGTAATTAACAAGAACCTGGAAAAAGAAACCTGTCCTATTCTTTTTTTGTTGTTCAAGTTATTTTCTATTTTACCACACACTATGGTTGGAATAAAAATTACCAATGTTAATCACTTACATCCTAGTATTAATTAAGAAAATTAGAATAGCCTGTTTAATTGAAAACCCTTGACCTAATGCAGAAGTAGATTCTCTTAGGACTGGATTTAACCATCCATGAACATGATCATTTTCCACAAATATTTGTAGACTAATTTGTTGATCTTTTTTTAAAAACCAAACAGACAAATACAAAGCTTGATTCTAAAGAAAGAGGAACAATGTATTAGTTTGGAATTATTTTTTATTCCAAAAGCATAAAATATTGAAGTGACCAAAGCTGAATTGAATTGAACCACAATATTTCTTTTAAGATAATTATTTTAAAAACTAGAGGCCCAGTGCACAAAACTTGTGCACTGGAGGGGGAGTCCCTCAGCCCGGCCTGCACCCTCTCACAGTCCAGGAGCCCTCAGGGGATGTTCACCTTCCAGTTTAGGCTTGTTTCCCCAGGGGATCAGGCCTAAGCCGGCAGTCAGACATCACTTTTGCAGTCCGGGGCTCTTGCAGTTCAGGACCCCCTCACTCCTTACTGCCCACCTGCAGCAGAGGTGGGAGAGGCTCCTGCCACTGCCACTGTGCTTGCCAGCCTGAGCCTGGCTTCTGGCTGAGGGGCGCGCCCCCTGTGGGAGTGCGCTGACCACCATGGGCAGCTCCTGAGTTGAGTGTCTGCCCCCTGGTGGTCAGTGTGTGTCATAATTACCTGTGTTCTGCCACTCCATCAATTTGCATTTTACTCTTTTATTATATAAGATAAAAAATGTGGCACAGCCTCAATAATAGCTAAAATTATTTCTCAGAAAATAATCAAATGACTTTATTTTTAATCCCATAATTCAAGGTCTGACCCCATTCATGTAATAGGAGAAATTACCCTATATAGGAGACACCCTATTTCTAGCTATTCCACCAATTAATAAATGACTAGTTTAATGTTCTGACTATAGTAGGGACTTCTTTCTCTGAAAGCTGTTTACTATCATTAACTTATTACACTTTCAGTCCTGTCTACTACTCTGTTGCCTAAAAAAAGTAAATTCTTCATCCCCATGAATAATTAATTTTTAAATATAGTCTTCCAAGCCTTTAAGTCATCAGATGTTGAAATTGTGTGGGTAAGACATTCTGATAATAAAGAAATCTCAGACCGTGTGTCCTTTTTTTCCTCTGACTTTATTAGTGTTCCCAAAGAAGGATTAAAGTTACTATCTTGGTGCCCACCTTGTTATGTACCTGAAGGAAGGCTGGCAGAAAAATGGTGGCCTATGACAATTTCTTGAAATCAAACTTTTTTATAGAATTAAATGAAACTTTGGGACATAGTAAGAACATGGAACTCGGGTTGAAAAAATGATTAAATGGGGTCTGTCTGACTTTGTTAGTCCTCTGACCTTGGGCAACCAAGCCTTTGTCTTTATCTGGATGTAGGGACAAAAAAAGGCCTGCCTGGGAGGGGTTTTTTTAGGATTAAAATGGTGCATAAGAAACTGCCTAACACAGTGGCTCAGAATAGTTAATACGTGTTTGTTTTATGTAACAATCCAGGAGGAGCTGTAAAGATAATGATCCAAGCTCCTACTCAAATTTTGCTATTGTTGTTGTTAACTTAATTCTTATTACATAGTTTTCTTAGCTTAAAAAAAAAACAAATAGTACCACAAGGCCTTTA
>NW_006291965.1:1524294-1538830 GCF_000327345.1 Myotis davidii
TCAGTTAGCATTCTCTGGTATTTATCTCTATGTTCGTTGTAAAGAGCACACTTACAATTCTACTTTAAAAAAAAATTCATAGTCGATATTTTTTACTATGAAAGACAGGATTTAACTATTTTACTCTCCTTTTCCAACACACTCTTCCCCTGTACTCCCAAAAAGACTTAGCGGGGATTTGTTTTTTGTTTTTTTTTTTCATTCTATATCCAGTGTTTTCAATTTTTATGACTAAGCAAACTTTGCTCACTGCTGAGCCACATAATAATATTGTCTCCTTTCCTGAGCAACTTTAGGTTATTTGTTTTTGTTGCTGTTGTTTCCATATGCATGGCTTTCCATCTGTCCCTAGCCAGTTTTCTCATGCCCTCAGGAGCTCTATAAAGTGTGTCTCAACCCACATGTTCCTATCAGTCCTTCTGCTCCAGTCTGGCCCATTCTGCATAGCTGTCTTTCCGTCCTCCTGTGAATTCCATCTGCCTCTGTCCTGGGCTTGGTTTTCTGTTCTTTGAAAACCATGTTTCTTCATATTTATGGAACATATTTTCCATCCTTCCTGCAAAAGGGCACATAGGAGATTAAATTTTGAGATATTTTTGGTCCTAAAATTCCTTTATTCTATTCTCATGCCTGATTTAGAATTACTTTCCTCTCACAATTTCAAGGTAATTCCCATGGCTTTCTAGATTTTATTGACTCTTCATCTTATTTCTGAACCCTGTGTTCCCTTGTCTGGAAGTTTATAGAATATTCTCTTTTTCCCGGGCCCTTTGGAAACTCCACAATGTTATTCTCTGGTTAGGTCTATCTTCACCAACTGAACTAAACATTCAGTGGCTCCTTCTACTTGGAAATTTAAGTTCTGCTATTCTGGGAACTTTTCTAATATCAAGTTTTAATAATTTTTTCTTTGGTCTCTTTTAATACAAATCTTTGCTACTGATTCTCTTTCTTATATTGTTTCTCCTTTTTTGGTTCTATTTTCCAAGAAATAACCTCACCTTTATCTTCTAATATTTATTTTATTTTTAAATTTTTCTTGTGATATCTTTAACTTTATAATAACCCCTTGTTGTTTTGCTATGCCTTTTGTTATGGTCCCTTTTCTTTTATGCATGAGGTTCTTTTTTCCTCTGAGACCATTGAATACACCTACTACCCTTGTTCTTGGCACTGTTTTCTTTGTTGTTGATTTTAGTAGTCTCTGTTTTTCATGTTAGAAATTTCCCTCAAGCCCTGGTAGCCCTTGGCTTATTATATTTAACTATAAGGCACCGAATGCAAATTGGAAATTCTCTGAGCTGAGTTGGGACTTTACCTACTGGTGGTCTTTTCAGTGGGTACCCAATATTTTGTTTGGAGAGCCCCCAAAAGTCAAGATCATTAGGTCTCTGTTGGGTGCACTTTAGAATTTCCAAAGAACAGTCAGTCCTCCAATGTTCTACCTGAAAGTGTGCGCAGGGTGGGGTAGTGAACAGGGTGGTAAGGAGGCTATTTAGCCCAAATACCCATGTTCTAGCAGCTGAGGGAAGTAAGGAACCTGGCGGATCTCACTGGTCCATGTGTGGACTTTCACTCAATCTCTCTGTTTTCAGTATGACGCCTCAAGCCTTCTTTCATCTGTGGCTTAGAACACAATCCTCTGAGGTTCAGATTTTCAAAAGAATAAACCTCTAGTCTTCTGCCTGGGTGGGAGAGGGATAGTTTCCGGGCTGTGTGGATAGGAAGAAGAGATGTGGTTGCTCCTTTTAAAGACTTTCAACCCATCACTGCATATGGGCTTGACCCTACAGCTGCACCTCCACCCTCCTTCAAAAATACCTGTTGTCTCCTTTATTTCTAAACTTGTTTACAGTTCAGCAGAGTGAACCAGCTGGTTTCTTGCTGGCTTATGCCACCCTTTCCAGTCCCTTAGCTTGAAACAGTCCCCAGTCAGCTACACCAGTTACCACTCCTCCACTTGCAAGCTTTCAAATATCTTATTGGCATTCCTCATGCAGTCCCCCCTCCTCCATGCTCTTGTCCTTCTAGGCTATGCCTAATTTTGTTTATTTGTTTCTTTACTATCACCTTAGGAGAATATTTGAGAGGAACCAGAAAAAATGCATATATTCAATCTTCCATTTTGATCAAAAGTTCTATTGATTCAGTCCCCTTCCTATTCCAAAATGGACATATCACACCTTATCCTAGGCAAAGGTCAGACTGAGAGGAACCGTGGTCCCTCCTATTCTCATCCTAGGCCCAGGAGTGAAGACAGTATGTCTGCTGAGCCAAAGGAGGCCGACAGAAACAGTTAGTGAATTATCTCTAACTCAAGAAATAATACAGCTATCCCTTCTAATCACCATGAAAAAATGTAAAATAATGTATAATATACATTAACAATGAAGGTAAGACAAAGAGCAAAAGTTGGAAGCCAAACATGTATCTGTCAGTGGCAAAAGAAATTAAAACAACAGCATTGCCTAGTGAATAAGAGATAAACTTTGCTGAGAAAAGTCTTGGAGAATATATACTATCTGATCATTTCCAATTTTATCTTCATTATTCAGAAAAAAAATTTTAATATATTTTATTGATTTTTTTTACAGAGAGGAAGGAAGAGGGATAGAGAGTTAGGAACATCGATGAGAGAGAAACGTTGATCAACTGCCTCCTGCACACCCCCTACTGGGGATGTGCCTGCAACCAAGGTACATGCCCTTGATTGGAATCGAACCCGGGACCCTTCAGTCCACAGGCCAGTGCTCTATCCACTGAGCCAAACCAGTTATGGCCAGAAAATTTTACATCCCAGATTAGATAAGCTACATGCAACATACATGCACACACACCACAAACAAAAGCAAAAATACTCAATGTCTACTGAGAAATTTTTTTAAGGAAATATATTGTGATTTTAAAAATTCAGATGTTCAGGTACCTACTATGTGCTCAACAGTTATAATAGTTCAGAGTAAAGACAGAGCTAAACTTCTTTTAGTCATATAAAGCCTCATCATTAGAGTGACTTAGGGATAGCTAAATCCAGTTAGTACGCCTTCTTGGTTCTATGGAGCATGCTACAATCTGTGCCAGATGCAATTAAAGAATGGTTCAAATGGCAATCTGTAGAGCTTTGAAGATATCCGTGGGAAATAGGCTGCTTTGCTGTTCATTACTGTTGTAATAAATTAGAGGTGACATTGGTTTTAAAAAAAAAAACAAAACTTCATCTTTCTGGTCTGATTGACCAATTAGGGCATTCACACTTGTCATACTGCAGTTGCACAACTGTTGGCATTATTTTTCATCATGTGATGGTTATGGGAAAGAAACATAGTGCTTTGTACTCTTGTAGTATCTGTACTTCTACCCAAATTTAAGTCTTCATGTATATGTGAGTGTAAATATGTGTGCTTACATACAGGGGTAAAATGGAACAAACCATTCTCTGGAGCTAAGGAAGAGAGGGCTGATAGTTGAAAAACAGATGTAACACACAGAAAACCAGATACCAAGAAGATAGAAGATTTGTATGGGCTACCTCATTCTCTTGCATGTTACAAATTATGAGAAGAATCATAATTTAGAATAAGAAATTTACAGTTTCTTGCCAGAAGTTTATTCTTGTCATTTCAAATATCCAGGGAAACTCTCTTCCATAATAATTCATTAAAAAAACTTATATTGACATAAATATCATAGTGTAAAATTATAAGCAGGGGTCCTCAAACTATGGCCCGCGGGCCACATGCAAATACAAATATTGTATTTGTTCCTGTTTTGTTTTTTTACTTCAAAATAAGATATGTGCAGTGTGCATAGGAATTTGTTCATAGTTTTTTTTTAAACTATAGTCAGGCCCTCCAATAGTCTGATGGGACAGTGAACTGGCCCCCTGTTTAAAAAGTTTGAGGACCCCTGATTATAACCATTAGATTTGCATCGCATGATGCTAGAAAGAAAACTACATGGAGATGTGACACAATTTGGACTTAATAAGATCTGAGACAACCTAAACTAAATCACCTGAACTCATATCCTCAGCCCTCATTCTTTCCAAGCAGGAGCCCAGTCAGCTAGATGTGTTTACAGAGATCCAAGTGATGGGTTAGGTAGTTTATACATAAGTATTGGCAAACTCTAGGCAGAATGCTCTTACAGATTTCCATGGAGAAGAATGACCCTCCTCCTTCCAACTCAATCTTTGTTTTTATTTCCTCCCAATTATCAGTTATTTTTAAAAATATTTTTTATTGATTTAAAAGAAGAAGGGAGAGGGAGAGGGAGAGAGGAAACATCAATGATGAGAGAGAATCATTGATCAGCTGCCTCCTGCATGCCCTCCATTGGGGATTGAGCTCAACAGGTAATTGAACTGAGACCTCCTGGTTCATAGGTTGATGCTCAACCACTGAGCCACACTGGCCATTCCAATTATCAGCTATTTATGTTAACACTTCATAAGTAAACACAGAAGCTCTCAGAGGACCTCCACCATTGTATCTTCTTCAGAAGTCCTCTCCTTCCCCTCAAGCCAGTGCCCCCATTTTCTTCTTCTGAGTGCAGGTGGTAGAAGTAGGCAGCTTATACCTGGGGCTGAGGTCAGATGATTAAAATTAATTGGATGCATTTATTTTTTAAAACTTAAGAGGCCTAAAACAATAAGGGGGAAATGAAGATAAGCTAAATTGCTGTAAATTTCAGCAATTGTTAAGCCAATAATAGAGTAATTCTTAAATTCTAGATCTCCTTGATTTCCCTTCATAGCATTTCTTCCAAAGATGCTTATATAATACCTACTTTTCAAAGATGACTTGAAATATAATTTATATTTATTAAAAGAAAGAAAGACACTAAAGCATGGCTTATAGGTTTGTTTGGGGGGGTAATTTGGGATGTTTATGAGTAGTTTGGTAACTTTATTTTTTTACTGGTTTTAACTTAATTCTAGTTAAGTGCTTAACACAAATGACATAGTCTAAAGTGTTGTTGGCTAATATCCTGGCTTTAAGTGTAATGCTGACGATCTATAACACATTTAATTTTATTTGCATTATTCTTGGTGAGTCAGTTATAAGATATGGATTTAATTTTTTTTTAGTCTCTGTGGTGTGCTTTAAATATCATTTTTAAATTAATTTGCACAAACATTAAGGGCCAACTTGTACTTTTCCTATGCTAAGTGCCAGTAACTTGGGCAGAAATAAGTTCTAATCTTTGCAATCAAGGGGAAAAGAGATGGGCAAAAAATTGGCTGCAGGACAAGTCAGAATGAATAAGCTCGGGTAAAGGCAGAGTAAATGAGCAGGACACAGGGAAGGAGTGGAGATCATTAGGCAAATTAAGAAAAACTTCGGAGTTTTGAACTAACCTTTGAAGGAGTCAGGTTTTCCTAGGAACGCAATAAAAAAAAAAAAGCAAACACAAGGTTTGAGAAAAAGCAGAAGCAAATGCTCAAAGGGGTGGTGTCCGTGGTTACTTGGAAGAGTGGCCTATTTGGTGGAGAATGAGGGTCAGTGAGTTTAATAGGAGACAAGGCTGGAAATGCTCTTTGTAGGCAAACTGCATAGATGCTTGAACACCATGACAAAACCTTGGGACCATAGAGAAGGAGACTAACCCGTTCTGCCCTGAAGTTTAAGAACAGTGGTTGTCAACCAGGGTCACTTTTGCTCCTAAGGGACTTTGGCAATGACTGGAGACAAGTGTTGGTTGTCACAACGAGGGCTGGGGATGCTACTGGGTTTTAGTTGGGTAGAGGTTATGGATGATGCTAAGCATCCTTCAAGGGCAGGACAGGACAGCCCACCCACAACAAAGAACTGTTTACCCGAAATGTTCATAGCACCAAGGTTAAGAAGTCTAATTTAAGAAGATGTTTCTTGTGGCACTGGTAAGAGTAGAGTAGGAACAGGAGGCTGGGGGCAGAAAGGCCATTAGAAAACTGCAGTGTTGGAGTGGGATAAGGGCACCTAAACGGAGGCAGTGCAGTGGGTTTGATATGTTGCAAGTAAACATTTGTAACCAACTTTGAGAAACTCAGATCCCGGCCAATGATTAAGAGGAAACATTAACAGTGTGGCTCAGAGAGTCCTTCAGGGAATTACCTATGATTATTAATTTTAAAAATGGGATGCTGGAGACCAACTCTCACCTAAAAATCAAGAATCTGTGAGCAAGAGACCATCATGTACATTTTTCACAAACTCCTGGGATGACTTCTAGCAGGATTTTTGCCTCAAGTCACTGATTCCTTAGTTGTTTCCTAATACATCAGGATGCTGGTAATTATCTCTAGGATTGTTGTAATTTTTTAAATTAGTCAATTACAAGATTGCATGTCCCTCAACTCCGTGACGTAGGGACATACACACATTTAGGATGTTGCAAAAACAAAGGAAGAGCTATGTCCTCTCTACACAGGAATTGTGTGTGTATATATGTAAAATGCCATGTCCCTCCTGCAATAAGGGCGCCTTAGCCCCATGCTGGGCCATCGCTGCTTCCGCCCTCACATGCCTGGTCAGCACAATCTCAGATGAATGGTTAGTTCGGTTCTGCATGCTTTCCCCAGGTCACTGCATCCCAGAGAGAGATCAGATATTTGCCTTCTAGGCTTGGGGGCTTCCTACACTTTTCTACCAAGAACCTTATGAGCCTGTTATCAGAGTTCTGTCTAGGTGGGAGTCAGGGTGAGAGGTAACATATATTTTCTTTTTGTGTAATTATTTCCCCAAAAGCCCTCCATAAATTAGCACAGCTTTTGTGATAAGGAAAGAATATACACAGTAATTTGTAAACAAGCAACTTGAAGAGTTTGCATTTGGGCACTGTTCATGCAAGGGATCATAGTAAACCACACCCTCATACAGAAAGACACCCTAGGAAGTCCTTCAACATGAATCATGGCAAAGGATGGAGACTGAAAGAGGATGAATCTCACCCTAAATATATATCCTTATATTAAAAATGTGTGTTTTAAATACAACCCCAAAATCAACTACCCAAACATTGAAAATCAAGTTCATTTACATGAATCCCATGAAGTGAAACACTGGGACATCCAAGACCCATGGATGTCAGAACTAGCACTGTAACCATGTCCAAATGCAAAATACTAGTGACTCCTGCGATCCTGCCCCTGAAAGAAATGGAATGTTTCAGCTCCGTGTACTTGTCCTACACATCAGCCCTCTTCCAGAGATAAACATACCCTGTCTTAGAAGCCAGGCAACTCTGCCTTGTACAGGCAGGAGTGAGTGTGATATGCCCAGAGGGCACAGGCTTCTGGGTTAGAAAAGCTGGCTTTCAATCCTGCCTTTGCTAGTTGCTAGTGGTGTGACCTTGACCGCCTCACATGACCTCTGGGAATGTCAGTTTCTTACACCACCAGGCTCAGGTTAGGCACATGAGATGCTGTGCTTGAGAGCTGGATCTCTGAACGGGGAAGAAATAAGGGATTTTGGTTCATTTTACCTCATGTGATTTTATTGTTACATTTCTTAGCTGTGCCGATGAGAATCACTAAGCCACTTCAGGAGAGGGGACACTGACTAGGACTGGAATAGGAAAATCCTCAGGAAGCAGGGCCACTCTCTTCATCACTCTGTCTTTCACAGGCTACTGACTTCTCTGTCAGACACAGCATTTCTGCTTCTGACTGCCTGGGGGCTACCGAGGACTCTCATCATGCATATGTTCCCCCCCGCTCAATTTCTGCTTATGCGTAAGTGTTATTGGCTATTTGGAACTTTTCCTACGTCAACATTTCTCTGCATCAGTTCCTCATGGCTCCTAACTTATTTTCTCTAGAGTTCTAAGAAAAAGAAGATGATTCCTCAACTTATTTTTGGGAGCCAGTCCATAAGTCAAGGTAGTTGCCAGCCTATGATTTTTTTTTGCTCTAGAGTGAGGTACCACCAGTGGTCTGCTGGTCTATTCAGTTATGACCACTGTGGGTGGGTGAGGATGTGGTATCTTCTTAAAAGTGGCCACATGTGAACAGGCAGAAGCTGACAGGTCTCTGGGAAGTACACTGGTTTGAGTATTGCTCTATAACTCCTGGCTTTAGCACACTTACACATATACCCTTTGGAGGTTTGTTACTACCCTATTATATATGGAACATTGTCTTGGAAAATGGATCCACGGTTAAAAAGGTACCCAATCTAAAACAAAGACTCCACTCACTCAAATAAAGGACTAGATTCAGGCTTCATTCTCCTTTGTTCTTTTTGATGCTGTGAAGTCATTTGGGATGGTTGCCACAACCTGCAAGCATGCTTGAAAAATCACTTAGTAGAATGTTTAATGGAGAACTTTAAGAAATTCAAGGTAGACTTCATATGATCATCAGTATGCAGCAGGAGACAGGGGAGCGGGAGTCGGTGTGAAACTAATTTTAAGAAAATTCCTGGATAAGTTTGAAATTTGAGTGTCATTTAAAAAATAATAATAATATACTTGAAAAGCCAATAGAGAAAACAGAAACCAGCAAGCATCCCACACCTGTGTCCACACCAGCACTTTTCTTTGTCTCCAAAAGTGGAGAGAAGGAAAGCCAAGATTGACCTTAAATACTCCCAGCCATCCCAAACAGCTTTGCCATTTCCTGTTAATAATTGTTATTTATGTCAGCTCCCCACAGTGTTACATTTTTCACTGTCTGCTTTGTGACTCAGAAAAATGGCACACCCGAGGGTCCCAGGGGAATAAGGACCCTCCTGTCATTGTGCAGTGACACCATATACATGCAACCAAATCAACTAAAATCGGGCCTGGTCTTGTCAAGACACTAAATTAATTTGTTTACTCACCTGACTTGGGCCGAATACTTTGTGTGGCCAAGAATCTAACAAATAATAAGTCATCATTTTACTCATTAATGCAATCTCTTTCATATCTTGACTCAGTCTTATGGGCAACACAGCAACTCTATACTCCGGCTAAAACTAATGTCCTAGAACTTGAACACTTGGTGACAGCGTTATTTCCAGACCATACTTTATGATTATTTAAGAAATTCATCCATATTTTAAAAGTTCATTGATTCTTAGGAAAACAGACTTGAGTGCCTCAGTGTACCAGGTACTGTACTAATGTATGAGAAATTAGAGGAGAGACATGGTCTCTACCCTCAAGGTATTTAAAATCTGGACAAGATGGACAGAAAATTTCAGGAAACAGTAGAAATGTTGTGACTATGGCAGGGCACCACTTGTACTAAAGTGCCCATTTTCATTCGTGGCTTATATTCCATCTGAAAATATCCTAAATCTCTTTTTTTCTTTTTTTAAAAAATATATTTTATTGATTTTTTCACAGAGAGGAAGGGAGAGAGATAGAGAGCTAGAAACTTCAATGAGAGAGAAACATCGATCAGTTGCCTCCTGCACATCTCCCACCGGGGATGTGCCTGCAACCCAAGTATATGCCCTAGACCGGAATCGAACCCGGGACCCTTCAGTCCACAGGCTGATGCTCTATCCACTGAGCCAAACCAGTCTTGGCCTAAATCTCTTTCTTACAGTGATGGGTTTTGGTGTCACTTGAGAGAGAGGCAGAAAACTCTAAAAGTAGTACTCTGAAGGAAACTGCAGAAATGGCCAAAAGCACCATTGTCGTGTCCCCTTGTATTAGCCCCCAGAGATGTGATTATTCTACTGAGTTTTTGTTTGCTATTTGAAAGCAACAAATTAAACCCCACTAATCCACCTCACTGGATGGTACTTACTGAACCTAAGAGGCTTCAATTATCAGCAGCTTAACAAACTTACTAAGCTGCATTAAATGAAATCCTTTGCGAAATCACATTGAAACAATGCTGAAGTCATAATCAGCCTGACTGGTACCTAGAGCCTGCTGTGGCGGAGCCCCAGAAGGCCCCGTGTAATCAAATTCCAGGTAGCTTAAGTCTCAGAAAATTCCTAATAGTTGGTGTGTGTGTGTATGAGTGAGTGTTATTTTGGTCACATTAATTCATACAGTGTTTTTTTTTAATTCAAAGAAAATTGACAGTTATAAGTCAAGTGAGAATGTAATTTAAAACTGCTTTAATTCAGCCACCTATTATCACAAAAAGAAAGCTTACAGGAATGTTTTATTCTGCATACAACACACCAGCACCCTCTGCTAACAAGTCCTCATAGGACACCCAAGGAATCCAGGACTCTGGTGGGCTGGCTCAAGTCGGTTGGAGCATTATCTCATACACACACCAAAAGGTGGTGGGTTCGATTTCAGGGCACATACCCAGGTTGAAGATTTCATCCCTGGTCAAGGCATGTTCAGGAGGCAACAGATTGATGTTTCTCTCTCCCCTCTCCCCCTCTCCCTCCCCCTACCCCTTTTTCTCTCTTTCTTCCTTGCCTAAAATCAATGAAAACATATCTTAAAAGAGAATTTTAAAAAAGAATCCAGAGTTGTCATCATGTTATCAATCCAGACCATAGTTCCTTAGTTCCTTGTGAGGCAATAAGCACTCTTTAGGTTTGCAAAAGAGAGCTTGAGGCAATGGAATGATTTCTCCACATGTGTAGCTGGGAACACAAATAGGCTACCACTTCATTCTTCTTCTCCGTTCTAAGGTGTCCAGGTAAGAGAGGACTGTAAGAACAGAATCACTAACTGAGTGGTTTAGAATTCATGTAGATATTCTCCAAATGACTTACTTGTATTGATGTTGGGCACAAAAGCTCAAGTTGACAGTAGCGGTGTCATGAGGAATTCATCAATTAGATCTTAAATGTTAAATAATGAGCAATGCAGTGCAGATGAGGGTAGGATTTATGCATATGAGAACACAAAGGGAGTCATGAAATTAAGCTGAACAAAGCATTTCAGGATTTTGTTCTTAATCCTTTAGACTAATTGTTTAAACCTGCCCAGGGCACATACAACTGCACTCACCTGGGAATACCAACTAAAATCCATTTAGGATTCTGCTGGCACAATCTTATTTTTTAACATAGAATATACAGAATTTTCTATCTGGGTAAAACAAAAGCTAGCAAGGAGCATCATTTAAAAAGCACCTAAGAAATATAAGTTCTGATCTCTATTATTTTGAATTATGCTGACTACAGTTATTTTTCAGGTCATCTATACCAGCCTTTGTTATTTAAGACTTAAAAATGTCTGAGCAAAAAGGGGAGGTTTAATGTGATCTAAATTCAGTGGAAAAACATAACTGATGGGCAATTATACTATTTAACAAATGGCTGAATTTAAATAATGACACCTACTGATATTAAGGAAAGACTTTGCATATCCTCAAAATAGCATTTGACGATCTAGAGCTTGCCTAAGATTTTTTTCCTTCAACTGTGAAATATTAATTTGGAGGCTCAGGCATTCAAGAATAATAGTATGGACCTCCTGTCCTTCAAATAAGCTCATAATCTATCATGCTAATAAAGAGAAGGGTGGAAATTTAATACATGTCTTATATATTTCTCTTCTTTCGTTGTCTTCCATGTTTTCTGTAATATAGAATTGGTGAAACAAAACTTGGGGTGTGTCTACCAGATTCTAACAAAAAAATAAAACAAAGTAAAAACATGCGAACATGTGGGGTGGGGATGAGCATGTGACCTAGTGTAATCACTCAGTTAATTCCCTGGCAATACTTGGAGACAAGCAGTTACATTCTGCTCAGTGTTTTAAGACTTGACAGTTCCATTGGTGCAAAACATGTTAGGAAAATAGAAGAGCAAGGTGTTCGGTTAATGAGCATCTTTAAGAATGCTCCATCCACAGTTGAATGAATTATTTTCTTGATGTGTATAATTTTCATTATTTTAACAAATATCTATTGAGGGTTTATCAGGCACCAGGCACTTGGGGTTAGGGAAGAAGGTAAAAAGATAAATAGATATGATCCCTGCCCTAACTGAGCTTAGGGTAGAGCACTGGGGATACAGGATAACTGCACACTGTTAATTGGGATGGAAAGTGTTAATAGGCAGAGAAACAACAAAGTATGGAAGCTCCAGGGAGAAAACAGTTACTTTACATTGTAGAGCTGGAAACAGGATAAACAGGGCAGGAAAGGAACATTTTAAGCTAAATCTTTAAAAGTAGGGAATGTGAGAACAGGTAATTATATTGAAACCACCTCCCTAAAATTATGGAAATAGGGAAGGACAAAAGCTATGGAATTCAGGTAAATGCAGCAAAAATCATTTAAGCGCCTACTCTATGCTAAGAGCACCAGCTATGTACCAGCTCAAATACATCTCCTGGCCAAAACCGACCCTTCCCTCCTCTGAGCACCCATGCTCAGTCCGTCGCTACTTCTCTTATGTCACTTAAGCTATTCTACATGCCTACAATTGGCTCCCTGGCTGTGTAACATTGAACAAGAAGCCCAGCCTCTACTGCCTCACTGCTCTTACCTGCACAAGGAGCATGCTAAAAGCCCTCACTTCACGGGTTTGCTATGAGGTTCAAACTAGCTCATAGATGAGCATACTTAGACCAGTGTATACATAAGGACTATAAACCTGTTTATTGTGGTTGCTCTTATTAAACATCATTGCAGTCTTTCATCCATCAGATTGATTTCCCATCAGACAGTGCTTTTCCAGCTTTAATGTAAAGGAATCACTTGATCTTATTAAAATGCAGGTGGAGATTCAGTAGGTCTAGGATGGGGCTTAAGAATCTGCATTTCTAATGAGTCTCCAAAGGCTGCCCACGCTGCTGCTCCATGGACTACATATTGAGCAGCGCCTTGTGGCCCACAAACTGCTGCTGGCCCACACATTGTTTGTGAATGGTGAGAGAAGTGCAAAAATTGAGAATAAGCACTTAGGAACTTCTGTAGCAATTTACCATTGCCGCAGAATCCAAGTGCATAATCATCTTCATGGCACTTACAAAACTCTTAGTTCGTAATGGATTCAGAATTTTTTAAAAACGATCCTTTACCATAAATCATTTGAGAAGCATTGCTATAGAACACAGCAAAAACTTAAAAGCAGACACAGGGTCTTTGCAAAGTTTCCCACCTCCTCAGCAGCTAAAAGAGCCTGGCACAAGGTTAGTATTCAAAGGATATTCTTGAATGCTGGTGTGAAATAATCTATAATATAAAAGTATAATGTGCTAATTAGACCGGACAGCCGAATGACTTTCCAGACATCATTCCAGACATTCTTCTGGATGAAGCTGTGGCAACGGGGGGCCAAGGCAGAGGCAGTTAGGGATGTTCAGGCAGGCAGGCGAGCAGTTAGGGGCAATCAAGCAAACAGGCAGAGTGGTTAGGGGCTATCAGGCAGGCAGGTGAGTGGTTAGGGGCAATCAGGCAGGCAGGCGAGCGGTTAGGAGCCAGCAGTCCCAAATTGTGAGTGGGATGTCTGACTGCTGGTTTAGGCCCAATCCTATTAGTAGTGTGTACCCTCTCAAAAAGTAGTATTTAAATTAAAGATTTGCTTCTACATGACATTTCTTTTTATTTGGAGCAGTTGTAAATCAGAAAGGAGGTTGGTATTGTTGAAGGTAGTGAGTTGGATCAGTTTGGCGTAGAAAAGTTTGGAATCATGAGCTGGGATGTGAATTCTGCCAAGGTCTGTGAAACCCGTTAAGGAGTCTAGATTTTATTCTAGAAGTAATAGAAGGTCCCTGAATGATTTTGTGGTGAGAGAGATGGAATGCAGTCAGCTAATTTGTCACTTTAAAGGATTAAGAGTAAGTCCATTCTGTATGACACTACAGCGATGGATCCATGAGATGATGCTTTAGGCAGCTGTGTAACTCAATAAGTAATGAATTTTAGTTAATGATAATGTATCAGCATCAGTTTATCAATTGAAACAAATATAGCACACCAATGCAGGATTTCAAATAATAGGGGAAACTGTGGTGAGAGATGGGGGAAGGAGGTATATGAGAACTCTGTTCAGTTTTTCTCTAAACTAAAATTGCTCTAAGAAATAAAGTCTATTAAAAGAGGAAAGAGGGAAGATCACATTTCTTGTTGGGTGGAGAATGAATTGGGACACCAATTAAAAAGCCAACACAGTGCGCTTTTTAAAATATCTTTATTAGCATAGCTTCTTTCAGGAGACTTGCTATTAGAAATTCATCTGGCATCAAATATTCAAAGATTGGAACTCTTTTTTTAAAAATATATTTTATTGATTTTTCACAGAGAGGAGGGGAGAGAGATAGAGAGAGTTAGAATCATCGATGAGAGAGAAACATCGATCAGCTGCCTCTTGCACATCCCCCACCGGGGATGTGCCCGCAACCCAGGTACATGCCCTTGACCGGAATCGAACCAGGGACCTCTCAGTCCGCAGGCTGACGCTCTATCCACTGAGCCAAACCGGTTTCGGCATGATTGGAACTCTTTACATTAAAAGTGAGGTGGTGCCTGGCTGGGATAGCTCAGTGGTTGAGAGTGGACCTATGAACCAGGAGGTCATGGTTCAATTCCCTTTCAGGGCACATGCCTGGGTTGCAGGCTCCATCACTAATAGGGCATGTGCAAGAGGGAGCCAATGGATGATTCTCTCTTCTTAAGGGCGGTTAGAATACACTTAGT
>NW_006291965.1:1538964-1547934 GCF_000327345.1 Myotis davidii
AAATGACTATCAGATAGAAATACATTTATGCTGCATTAACTTAATACCCAGTAATTTTTCATTTCCAGAGAGTAATAGAATAGCTTTACAATTATATTACTGGACCTATCTGCTTATAACTTGCTTCTGATGATAAAAAATGGTATTGATTTGATCTGAGTTTCTCCAATTAGTAGTTCTTGATTGTTAGGTTTAAAAAAAAACGTACAATTAGTAGTTCTTGATTGTTAGGTTTAAAAAAAAACGTACAAATCATGGACAATCTCTGAATATTCTGACCTGAATGATCCTCAGAATTTAATTTATCAATTGATGAGGGATTAGGACAAGAGAACACCAAGTTCTGATCTCAAAACTCTCTCAATGACAAGACTAGAAATGCAGAGTTATTAATTTATCGTATTAATGTCTCAACAATACTTGAAGTCTTATTGAAACAGAATTAGAACCCTGCACATGTGCCAGATTGCTAAGCCAGGGGCATTCTTAGGAATGGTTGGAGTCTGGTGAGAATTCTTTCAGGGATTATTTATTAATTCAAATATCCTTATGTACTTTGTGCTCTGTAGACACAAAACCTTGTGCTCTGCTACATTTATGTTTCTTATCAAAAAGTAATGATTTCATGAATTTGTAAAATTAAAATAAACCTCTTATTTTCAAAAAGCTTCTATACCTGCTTTGTATACACTAATGAAGGACTAACTGCAAAGCTGTCAAGTTCTCATTCCCAGAATCCTCTAAGAACCGGGTTGACCTTGAAGATCACCAAGATTAAGTCACTCCCCCAAGTTCACAAGCCTAGTTGTCAGCAAGCCATGGCTAGGATGCATATCTTGGGACTCCTAATCAGTCATATTCTCATCAGGCTCTGCATTAGAATATATTTCCATGTTTCTCTTCCAAGGAAATGTGGAAATGTATTTTTAATTGTTTATGAAAATTCTATGAGGTTAACTTTTTTTAAAAATATATTTTATTGATTTTTTACAGAGAGGAAAGGAGAGAGATAGAGAGTTAGAAACATCGATGAGAGACAAACATCGACCAGCTGCCTCCTGCACACTCCCCACTGGGGATGTGCCCGCAAATATCTACATAAGTATCCTACATCTATTTAAGAATAATTTTTACAGCATAACCTATTGGTAAAAGAAGAGTTTCATTGGTAATTGTAAACCATAATTTATTGAATCTTTTCCCAGTCTGCTGATAAAAATACAATCTAATTTCACTTTATATTAAAGTGTCTATAATTTAAGTTTAGAGTGAATTTTAATACACATAATTTCAATCCACAACAAATTAGCCCCCAAAGATGATTTATTAGGAATTAATATTCCTGTAGAAGCTATGTTAAAAATAGGAGAAGGAAGAAGGGAAGTGTCCTAGGCGAGGCTATAAAATTCTAGTTGTGCTATAATACACCCAAGTACTGGGCATTTGTAGTGGAAATTGGCTATAAGTGATCATAAACCTGAAATAAAAATAAATCATTATAATTTTGTGTGGCTTTTCCCCTAATGGGAGTTGGAGCAAGGTATAGAAGTGGAACAACAGTTGTGATTCCTCTGTCTGGCAGTTTCCAGCCACATCTCTCAAAGAACCCAGTGTTTTGTGCAGAGTTTGGAAGAACCACGAGGCATTTCCTAAGTACAGAAAGGAGAACTAGCATTTCCGGCGAGTGGGACAGCATATCCACAGGCTGAGAATGGTGGAACAGCGTGGAGCATTAGGGGAACAACCAGTGATTTGGTTTACTGGAGCATACGTGTTTGAAGGTTTGGAGGGAAACGGAAAGATTTAAATAGATACTTCCAGAGCCAGATCCTGAAGGGCTCCCACACTGAATGATCTGCTCGTGCTAGGGAAGGGGTGCCACCAGTGGGTACTGAGCAGGAGATGGCCTGACTGATAGGAAGAACCTATCGGGTGTCAGTGTGCTCTGGAGGCAGCTGGCTCTGGCGTGTGTCTCTGGCATTGTTTTACTGTATAGGCCAAAGGCAGCTCTGAACATTAGGGAACACATTACATTTGTTTTCAGGCATTAGAATAAAAACAAGGAGACTGGAGGACTTTTAACAGGGATTGAGTCAGTGTTTCCCCAAGTTCAGTTACTTCTGTGAGAACATTGTAATTTTTTCTTATCTATAAATCATGTTTAATCTAATTTATTAAAATTTTTGATGGACTCATTATTGCACAACTCCAAAAAAAGGAAAATGCACGCCCCTAAGCAATGGTATTTGTGAAATTGCAGATTTAGCCATTGCTGATCTAGTATGTATTGATAGAAACCCAATTATTGAAAGGAAAATGCCCATCGGGGTGCCACCCTAAGTTCCACTTTAGGGAACATGAGTCTATCGGATGCCATCATTTTACAGGTAAGGAACTGATATACATATCAAACGATGTGTCTAAGTCCCCATATTCGCCAACCATGTTCCAAACACAGTTCTAGGTGCTGGGGAAATAGCAGTAATAAAACAAAATCATTGTCACCAAGAACTTACACTCTAGTGGGGGACACAGACAACAATCAAACACATAACGACATGGCATCATGGCAGGTAGTGTGGAGGCTATGAGGAAAACACGGGGAATTGAGGGAATAGACAATGGCCCGGAGTGTTTTGGGATGGCGTGGTCAAGGAGGCCGCTCAGTCGTCCCATAGGCTGAGAGAATAAGATGTGAGATGTCTGAGGATGGCGCTCTCCAGGTAGAAGAAACCACAGGAGCAAAGACACGTAGGTGGGAACTTACCTGACACGCTTGCGGAAGAGCCAAGGCAAACTAGTGATGGTGCCATGAAAGCCTCATTCTTAGGAAGACCGCCGGCTGCCCCACCAAGGGCTGCCCAGTACACATCAGTTCTATCCAGCCCAGCACCTGTTTTATTGGAATGCAGCCCTGCTCATTTGTTTACAGCTCGCCCAAGGTCGCTTTTGTGCTTCAGCAGCAGAGTTGTATGTTGCAACATAGTCCATGTGGCCTGTAAAGAGCCTAAATTATTTACCATCCAGCCTTCTACAGAAGATGCTTTGGGCAATCCCATAACATCAAAATACACATTTTCCATGATGTCAAAACCTAGTTTCTACTTGTAGAAAATCTCATTTTACTTTTTAAAATTGAGTTATGTACCAGTGAAAACTATTTGGTATATCCTATTCACATATGATTTTTTTTCTTTAATGGTGAATTGGAAGAATAAGGTAATCTCTCATTACATAAAGATAGGAGTAAAGAATAAACACAGTTCACCTTATGCTTGTAGTTTCCTCTTGTTAGTATTCAAATTATATTCTCTCTAAAGTACATCTGAAACAGGCCTGTAATATAGCCTGTCAGGAGTTGCATTGTTGGGTGGGTACACAAGGTTTTTAAAAAGATCCATATGGACAGTGCGGTTCAGAGCTACCAGTCTCTTTGGAACTAATTACCTTCTCAAATCAGAGAGTCTTGTGATCATCCGTGACCTCATATGAGAGAACTGCTGTGCTGAATTTTCCTGGGGCTTTCTTTTTCTCTAAAACAAAGTACTTATGGTTCAGGGGACAACATTTTTGTATTTGGTGTAAAAAAGGTTCATAGAAGGTACCTCATATTTTCTCCCTACCAAATATTTCTAGAAAGGAAAACTAAGCAACAAGAAAAATAAAAAAATAATAATTAAGACTAGTAGAGAGAGAATAAAGTAAGAAATATACATGGAAAATATTTAAAAGACTCAGTATGTATCTGCTTGAACTCCAAGATTTAAAGTAAGTCAGATGCAGAATTGAAGTGGTGGCATAATCCGTTTAATTAATTTAATTAGCCTTCCCCTGATGGACTTTAATTTGTTTCAGATTTTTTGGTCTCATAAATACTGCTGCAGTGAACATCTTCGCGGGGTCATCTCTCTGGTGATTCCCTTATAATAAATGCTTAGGAAGTCACAGCAGCATAGAAGGAAGGTTATGCATGTTACTAAGGTTGCCACTACACATTATCCTGTGGCTAACTCCTGAAGGCAGGCAAAGGGACTTGCTTAATTATGTGTTTAATGCTAAAGCTCAGTCTGATACTCCACTTGGGTCTTCTTTTTTTAAATATATTTATTGATTTTTTACAGAGAAAAAGGGAGAAGGATAGAGAGTTAGAAACATCGATGAGAGAGAAACATTGATCAGCTGACTCCTGCACACTGCCCACCGGGGATGTGCCCGCAACCAAGGTACATGCCCTTGACCGGACTGGAACCTGGGACCCTTGAGCCCGCAGACTGACGCTCTATCCACTGAGCCAAACCGGTTAGGGCCACTTGGGTCTTCTTTATTGTAATGTTTCCTCAGTTGCAAGACACTAAATAGTTTATCGTTCCTTGTCTCCGGGAAAACCCTGGTAAGTGAGAGACCAGAAGATGTGGGAGTTGGAAGGAGACTAGTCCTGGAAATGGTAGAGAGGGCAGAGGAAAGCTCAGGGTCCAGTTCAAGTGTGGGATAAGCCATTCAGTTCACACTGCGACCCTCAGCGAGTGTCCACAGGACATATCCTAGGCACTCTGATGGAGATTATGAAAAAGTGAAGACTGAAGTGGCACTTGCCCTCGTGGATTTACAGCTCACCGAGCTCACCATGAATACCGCCTCTCAGCTCTAACTTCTGCCTGTGGGAAGAGTTCAATCTTTTGGAGATGAAGTGCTCAAAAATTCACTTATTTAAAAAGTATTTTTGGGCCGAGTGGTGTGGCTCAGCAGTCGAGCAACGACCCAGGAACCAAGAGGTCACTGGTTCGATTCCTGGTCAGAGCACATGCCTAGGTTGCAGGCTTGATCCCCAGTAGGGGGCATGCAGGAGGCAGCTAATGAATGATGTGTCTTTCTCATCGATGTTTCTCTCTATTCCTCTCCCTCTCTCTCTAAAAAAGTGAAAACATATGGAAAAGTATTTTTGCCTTGTTGAAATTTGAGGGTTTTTTCTCCCCAAGTGTGTTTACTTTAAGAACTATTATGTGAAAAATTCACTCTTGGATGATATTCGAAAGAGCCCTTTTTGTGGGAGCCAGGACCTCTCAGTTGGGCCAGCTCAGCTAAACACATCACAGTGTCACTGCTTTTGGTCCGCATCCTAAATGTGTGCTGTAGTGGTCACCGCTCATCTTTTTTAAATAGCGAGACAGGGGCGTGTAGGGTTCTAACCACACCTCTGCAATCGTGGGAAGAGGGGCTGCGGGATCAGAGTAACCAGACACATTTTCTTATTTATGGACATTTTAGAAGTTGTGGAAGGTCACTGGCAAACTCCAACTTTATTCTACGTGGGCTCATGATCAGGGATCAAACTATTCTTTTTGAAACGTTCAGTTCTTAGCAGTTCCTCTTTAAAGAAACGCTATCATTCCATTCTTTGGGGAGGAACGAACAATGCGGCTTGTGTGTTCAACCCACTTGGAACCTTAACACACTGTTTCTTTGGAAGGATTTGCTTTCCAGAGTTGAACTTTTCAGAACACCTTATCACACTTTCACAAGCCTTCTCGCTGAAAATGGAAAAAGAAAAGTGGGGTGAGCCTGTCAGGACTTGTGCCAGTTAAATCCGATCTCTCCGGGGATTTGTTTTGCTCCTGGCATCAGATTCGATGTTCAAATCAAGCAGTGTTTGAGGCTGCGAGGGAATGTCCATGCGATTCTTACTGAGGCTAATCCCACAGCAGCACATTCCAAGGGGCTAATCTGCCCAAGTTCATTGCTTACTTGAAAGGTCTCTCGGGGGAAGAGCCGGGCAAGTGACTTTTTTTTTTCCAGTGGGCGGTCATAAGAGCATTATTAACGGGATGGCCAGCCCCAGGCGCAGCAAAATGAAAGCAACAGGAGCTGCTGGTGGGACTGCCTTTGCCACCACCCAGAGTCAGTGCTCAGGTAAAGTGATTTCAGCTCACTTTCCTCTTGTTCAACTTCCCAATGTTGGATCTGGGGACCTAGAGGAAGACCCGAGGGATGCCCAGGGAGACCTTGAGGGAAAGCAAAAGGCAAAAATGAACGTAGGGTTCAGTGCCTTTGGGTCGTTGGTATTTTGTTCTGTTTGGGACAAAGTGTACATTGAAAACCTGAGAGCCTCAAAACGAGGCACATAGTGAAATTTTCTTGCACTTTATTCCTATAAAGTTAATGGACTCTTTGTTTTTTTTAAACTTATGATTACTGGTCTGGGTTGTTATTCTTCTGTTAAGGTTGCCCTGCTAAAGGGTGGAATGCAATAGCATGCTCCAAGAATTTCCGATTTAATACATGCTCTGTGTCTGCACTTGTAAACCATTTCTGCCTGGAGAAATCCTTGATTCTGTAGCGAGTGCAGAGTGGATAATGATAAGAGTCAAAAGTAGTTTGGGGGACGCACCTTTGTAGCAGAGACTTTGTAAAAAAAAAGAGTTGAAACCTGCTTAAAAGAAATAACTTCATTTTTCTGTCTTTTGAGCGCGATGTTTGTAGCTGCTTTGTTTCTATCACTTTGCTGCTTTATTGATGGTGCATTAGACTTTTAAAATTGGTAATTAATTTATTCTTTGAGGGTAATCATTATACTTTGTTTAAAATGTGAATGTCCTCACTTGTGTTTTGAATGAGATGTCCTTTAATCATTAACCTATAGAAAACACCTTCCTTTCACACATCACACATGACTGATGATGCAGAAAGACAAGAAAGAAAATAGCCTTTCACAGACTCGGTCATGGTGATGTGACTATTCTACCTTTAGAAAAGAATGTACATAAGTGATTTCCTAAAGTAAAAGTACATGAGACTTCCGAAGTATATTTAAAAGAGATTTCAGGACACTTTGTCCATTGAGGTTTTGCATGATATATGGTCAGCTAGACCCACGGCATGTCACAACTCTTTCATGCTTTCTAACAATGAGGATAGCCATTCTGAGCTAACCTAGTTGGATGTGAAAGCCAAGTAGAAAGCCTGCACAGAGCCATTCAAAGACTTGGAACAAATGAAAAGGGAGTTGGGTTAGAGAACAAGTTAAACGTTGATTACTTCAAATATGCTCTCTCAAAGAAAATAATTTTAAAAGTCTACTATCTGTCCACACTGAAGACCAGAATAAAAAGCATAGTAAAGCAAAACCCACAATAGAGCATAGTAAATTATGTGTGATATTTTGTAAAGTCTCTAATTCATGTGCTACACATGCATTCTTTCCGTTATGTATTATACTTCTCAAAGAAGAAACGATCCAGTTCAATTATGAGTGATGGAAAGATTCATTTTACATTATGTTTCTCTTTTTTCCTCCTCCCAATTTTTTGTGCCTTTGCAAGGGAAGTAGTTAATCCTCTAATAAGAAGAAATAGAAACTAATCCTCAGTCCCTTTGCTAACAGTGAAGTGCCCTGCCACCTTTTAGAAGGTAATGAAGCTGCTAAACTGCACACAAGTCAAATTACTTTATAATTAAAGACTAGCAAACAAGTTGGCAATCTACATGTAGTGCCCTTACTACACAGCATCTGAGTAAAATTCCCTGGGCTTTCCAAGTTGAACTTGGGATCCATAAGAGAGAGAAATAATGAAGGTGCCCTTAAAAAATCTAATCTATGTCATGGTCTCCCAGATTCTCAAACGGGGAGTCCTACTGTGATTACATGTCTTTGTTGTAGTTATTATAAATATTTCCCCTCTTTGTTTCCTTCTCATAATCTGATGGCTTCCTAATTTCCCACACAAATTCTTTCCTGAAGGAGAGAGGAAGAACAGATAGCATAGTGAGTAATGAACAGTCTCCACAGAAAGGAGAAAGGAGAAGAGGAAAAATACACGTTTGAACTGGCTCTAAGACATGCTTCTAGAAGCCCAACTCTCTTCAAATACCAAGGCACTTCCAGACATGCACAGATGGCACTACCAAGATCAAGAGTATTTAATATCAATAATATCCAGCTTGGTGCCCGGCTGGTGTTCCTCAGTAGTTTGAGCATCAACCTATGAATCAGGAGATCACGGTTTGATTCCCAGTCAGGGCACATGCCAGGGTGTGCAGGAGGCAGTTGATTAATGATTCTCTCTCATCATCGATGTTTCTATCTCTCCCTTTCTGAAATCAGTGTGTGTGAGTGTGTGTGTGTGTGTATGTGTGTGTGTGTGTGTTTAAATAATATCCCACTTGGGAGGCAGTTTAGCAGAGTGAGTAAGAGTGTGAACCCTAGAATCAGACTGCTCAAGTTCAGTCTCTGGCTTTAAAATTTATTTGCTGCATCTGACTAGTTTCTTCATTGATACATGGATATAATAGTAATCACAGTGTTCTTATGAGCCTCCATGGAGATAATACATCTATGACACAAATCCAGGCACCCAATGAGCCCTTCATAAAGCTGAGGCGTTATTACATACTGAGTCCCTACTAAGTGCCAGGTGCTTTCCCTGAATTACCTTTGATTAATACAACTCTCCAAAACAGCTATGGTTATCCTCATGTTATAGGAAAGGCTCAGGGAAATTAAATAGCTTTCCTACATACCTTGTTATTGGCCAGTATTCCCCAATGCAATGTGAGATCAATCTAGGTCAATCTGCTCCAGCAAAATCACAGTACTCTTGTCGGAAGCTTCATCTGAGCCTTTAGTATCAGAACCACCCTAGGACTGCTCGACTTTTTGAAGTGAAAACACAGTTCCCAAATAATGATAACTCTGTGTGCCAGGCACGTTGCTGTGCCCATTTTATAGATGAAGAAATCTGAGGAACAAAGAAATTATTTGACTTGGCCCACATAGCTGAGTCCCACGCACACCATTTTTTCTAACTGCGAACATCATGCTCTGCCCATGATGTTACCATTCTTGCTTTCTCTCAGAGAGTATTGATCAGTATTCCCTGAAATTCTCAGGTTCTCCCCCAAAAGATCCTTCTGAACTCTCGCCAAAGGGGACCACAAAGAAAAAAAGAAAAGTGCACTCTTTTCTGCTCCCCAAGG
>NW_006291965.1:1547984-1560290 GCF_000327345.1 Myotis davidii
TGAGGAATATTTTTACCATCTTTCTGCCAAGAGATGTTATCAATGAGAGTATTCAGTGTCTAGGAAAAAATCACAGCCCATGAATAGTTTAACTTACAGGCTTTTTAGAGAGATAAAGACTGGGTATCATCTACACTGTTGCAAAGATGTAGCCACTAGCTTTTCCTACATATTTGAAAAGAAAAATTCTTTGAGAATAGACACTGGGGCTTTTTCATGCCCAGCGGACAAACAGAACTGCAAATGTGGCCTTGGTGGTGGGAGGGTGCAGTGGGCCCCCTGGGCCCACGGATCTCTGAGGCAAGGGGGGTGCTCCTTGTCATGTGGATAGTGCATAAGCACTCAGAAGGTATGGGACCCCATTGTGACCATGACTAAGACAGGATGCAGTTCCTACATACCCCTGAGGCATCCCCCGTGTTGCTACTTTTAAAGTGTGTGTTGTCATGAGTATTAGACAACCACTGCCTTCAGAGCCACATGCTTGCGGACACTCTATTTCGAGAGAGGAAGGAGATGCACAAATAGTGGGTAGAGGGCAAACCAGACCTTAACACAACTTATATGGATATTTGGGGGCTTAGCAAAGTCAATATCCATCATGGCCAGTGATTGGAGGCTTGTCACAGTTAACAGTGGCCATTGAGACAGGCCACGTAAACAGCCTAGCTGCGCTGTGGCCTTGTGTATTTTAAGAGTGTGAATTTAGTCTTGGCGCTGGGTTAGGTAGAAGAGGACACCAGATAGAAATAACATTTTAAGTTGCTATAGCAACTTTTATCTTAAACACTTAGAAAAGGAATCTTTTGAGAAGCTTTCTGGATTCCATAAGAAACACTTCTATTGCAAATGCTCTGAAGAAAGGGGTAAAAGGATGCAGGATGGACACTCCCCTTTGGGACAAAGATAGTACAGTTTTCCAGAGCCGCCTTAATCTTTCCCAGAGCCCCATCTCAGTGGCCAGACCCCTGGGTGGACAGTCCCAACAATGCCCATCTGAGAAGCTGTATTTTCTATGCTTAAAGGCATGTGGGATGCAAGAAAATGTACTATTGTACTTCCTTCCAAAGGCATTACCTGTGAAATTTTGGACTGTGATAAAGACATTTATCTTCCTTAAGTTTCCATTCCCATTCCCCCCCACCCCGGCCCCCCCTGTATTTACGCACTACTAATTTAGATTTTAGAAAAAATCATGGTGATGGATTAGGGCCCTTGAGTTATGTAATTCCCTCGCCATTTTTCTTTCCTTCTCCAAGGAAAGTCTAAGTGTCAGCCATAAAAACTTTATACTTTTTTAGATACATGGTTGACCCTTGAACAAAGCAAGGTTTAAAGGAGCCAACTTCCCACACAGTCAAAAATTTGAGTGTAACTTTTGACTCCCCAAAAACTTATCTACTAATTGCCCACTGTTAACCAAAAGCCTTACCAATAATGTAAGTAGTCGATTAATACATAAGTTGTTTGTTGTATGTATTAAATACTGTATTCTTACAATAAAGTAAGCAGAAGAAAATGTTATTAAGAAAATCATAAGGGAAAGAAAATACCATTTACAGTATTTATTTTAAAAATTCACATGTAAGTGGGCCCACACAGTTCAAATATGTGTTGTTCAAAGTTCAACTGTATATTTTCCCACAACTGAACACTTGTTATCTGTAGGGTTAAAAACATACTGCTGTATATTTTTCATTTTCTCTAAAAAGAGCATTGTTTTTTTTCGTCCTTCAAAAATCATGAATTTGTATATGGTTCTATTGCTGTTTTTTATTATGATCATTTCCTTTCACTCACAAAATTATAATGTTGAATAACCTAATTATCATGTTCTGGAAGTAATTGATTTTCTTGTAGTCAGTGTTTATGTGTGTAATCACAACTTCATTTCAGTTTATGAGGTAAGAGGCCATCATGTTATTCTGAAATGTTGCTGCCTAAAATACTTAAAGATTATGTTCACCTTTACTCTTCTTTTTTTTAGGCTCAGAAATCCTGGATAGAAAGAGCATTTTATAAAAGAGAATGTGTTCACATCATACCCAGCACCAAAGACCCCCATAGGTAATTTTGCTGTCTTTATCATGTACCGAGAACATGGAGTAGCAATTATGGGAAAACTACAATAGTTAGCACTATTCATTACATGTAGACCAATGTGGAATTAAAGTTCAATTTTTATTGTTGCTGGACATCTTTGCAGCAATCTTTTATACACATACCACATAATATGCCATCTCTGCAGTGAATTCTCTAAGAATCTATACAGAATAACAAATAGACCACCAGGGAAGGAATTAATCACTGCATGTAAGATGGAGTATATATATTTGTATGGTTACTGGTTTTCCTTTTTCAGCATTTCATCAAAATACTTCTTTGTACCAACATACATTGCTTTGATGCAAAAAAAATTTTTAAATTAATGACTTTTAGCAGATTACTAATTAGAATGCAGACCTTCAGAATCCTATCCAAGCACATTTTTAGTTTCCTACTTGCTTTTTTGAAGATCAAAACAGTGGGAAGTTTTTGGGATAAAGTAACATATCAGTGTCTGGAAATGCCTTTTTTAAAAGGCAATGTACTAAGCAGTTTAAAATATAGACTAAAGCAGTGATGGCGAACCTATGACACGTGTGTCAGAGGTGACACGCGAACTCATTTTTTTGGTTGATTTTTCTTTGTTAAATGGCATGTAAATATATATCAAAAATGTAAGTCTTTGTTTTACTATGGTTGCAAATATCAAAAAATGTCTATATGTGACACGGCACCAGAGTTAAGTTAGGGTTTTTCAAAATGCTGACACGCCAAGCTCAAAAAGTTCGCCATCACTGGACTATAGAGCCATACAGTCATACAGTCATACATAGACTCATACTGACTATGTAACCTTGAGAAAATTATCTAACCTTATCTAACCTTCAAAACTACAGTATTATACTCATAAAGTGAATGCCACACTGTTAGCATTTAATAAATGGTAACTGTGTGTCAGTGTTATAACAATAATCAGCCACAGTGGCAGGAAAGTCGGAAGGACGTTTTCATGGGTTAAGGAGTGAAATTTTTTTTCAGATATCTTGTGAATAATTCTTTCATTGTTTCTATAAGAACACTTAAACTGCAGATTTTTTCCCTCTGAATTGGCTTTTTGACAGTGAATGTCAAGCTGGAAAAGACAAGTTAGGTTGTGACTCACCTGTGAGTGAGATCCCTCATTTAAATGTGCATATTAAAATTCTTCCCTGGGAGCTGCTCAGTGTCCTTCCTGCAAGATTTGATCGACAGGGGGAATATGAAGTAAAGACATCTACAGAGTTTTTGTTCACAGGTTCCAATCTTGAACAATGTGGCAGGTGTGAAAGGGGTGGGTGGAGAAGGACAGGGGACATGGTACAGCTTATACAGCTGAAGGAAAATGAGGGGGCAGAAAAGAAAAGGGATATTTTCAGGTAAATCCTGAGTTCCTCATGTGCCTGATACCATCACAATATGGGATTCCACCTGAAAATTGACTAACTGGCTTGCTACAGACTGTAGATTTTCCAGCCTTAAGTGTGTATTCCAGTAGCGGCGAATACAATGGTTCACTTTGACCTCCTATGTTATAGGTGTTGCTGCGGGCGTCTAATCGGCCAGCATGTGGGCCTCACTCCCAGCATCTCCGTTCTTCAGAATGAGAAAAATGAGAGTCGCCTCTCCCGAAATGACATCCAGTCTGAGAAGTGGTCCATCAGCAAGCACACTCAACTCAGCCCCACGGATGCTTTCGGGACCATTGAGTTCCAAGGAGGTGGCCATTCCAACAAAGCCATGGTAATCAGAAAAACATTCATTCATTTTCCCCAATTCTCTCGCAAGTTCTACAAAGCAATGGTAAAGAGCTGGAGGTTTAGTCTTCAGACCTAATCCCAATTCTGTCATTTCCTGGCCGGGTACCTGCTCTAGTTACTTTGTCCTAGTAACTATGCTCTTTCTCTATGAAATGAGGCAAACAAACCTCCCTCTGAAGATTAGTATGAGATCAGACACATGACTGTTGTTTTTATTCATAATAAGTAGCTCTCTATCCACTATTTATTATGGTACTATCTGGGTCTCATTGTTAAGACATGTTTTTCTAACTCCTTTGGTTAAAAAAAAAAAGAAAATCTTACCTTTAGGTTTCTATTTTGTTCTATTGGTAACTAGGATTTCTCTCAATTCAAAGTAGAAATGATTGTGTCAGACTATTTTCTTCTCTCTTCTATCAGACTGAGTGCTTTTTCTCCAAGCAGCTGTGTTCAATAATGTCCTCAATGGAAGCGCTCCATATGAAAAGCATTTTTCTTTGGAAAGGAAGCTTTAGGAAATAAACACATTTTACTTCTCAGAATTGTCACTTCTAAATTTCAGCTTTCCTCGTGGCTCTCTCCCTACTTGGCTGTCAGATTTTGCCAGGAGAAAAGTATACCATGTGTTTTTGGAAATTCTAGAAATGCTCTATCCCAACAAGCTTGCTTCTGTTGAAAGAGAGGTCGCTGAGGGTGGAGCAGTTGGAGGTGGCTGTTCTCAGGCATGCCACAGAGGCATCTGAGTTCGGAGAGAAAATTTTGCTTAGAGAAGCTTACTGCAAAATAAGTCGCTTCACCAGTTACAGTCCGGAAATGGGCAACAAAGCCACCTCTCTTGTCTTTTTTCCTCTCCCCTTCCCATTCTCACATCTGCACCCCGCCCCCCTGCCAACTGCAATATTTTCTTCACCAAGAATAGCTATAAGCGATTCTCACAGTTTTTCCCTGAGAAACTTAATTCTAAGCTACATATTAGATTAAAACCAATTTTGAATAATATATTGGGGGGAAAAAGAGATGCTATATGCAACTTCCAATAAGGCCTGGCAAAAGAAAGAAAGGGTTAGTCTAGGCCTGCACAGAACTAAGGGAAATGGAGATGGTGACTTCCACATCCAATTAAGGGAGGCGTTTACCTACCCAAGATCATTAAGGGTCCTCAGCTCAGCACAGTCCCCATTCACAGTCTGGATTGAACCGTATACATTGGGTCTTCTTGAACCAGGCATTAATTAAAAGTCATGCACTCTCCCTATAAGAATACCACAGGAGAGGAAGTGGCACATCCAGTAACTTCATAGGGTCTTTGAATGATGCCAGCAGTATCATGCCCCAAACTCAGAAGCACATGGTAAGTAAATGTCTGCTCATCATTGCCACTGTTAGAATGCAGTGTCTGTCAAATTGGGCATTATTTTGCTCATAAGTAAGAGTGTCCTCCAAAGTGATCACCTGGGGTGATGCTAATGACCATGATGCCTCCAGTGACCAGGACATGTTTTGGAAACTGATTTATGCTTAACAAGTGGGAACCCACGCGATTCGGCAGACACAATGCACATTTTGTCCACTTTGAATATTTGCCCTTGAAGTATTTTGATTCTCCTGTCTAGACAAAGAGGCTGAGTTGTTCCAAATGTCATAGGTCTTGTTTTGTCAGTCAGGATGGTTGTTTTGCACCAATTTTATTTCTCGTCCTCTTCAACAAACAAGGTTGCGGTTCGGACAAAGGGAAAATCAGCACCTACTGTCTGTGAAAGAGTGCCAGCCTTTAGATGGGAAGCTGTGGTAAATTACTGGCCAGGATTTAAGTGAAGCAGGCCAACTAACTTAATATGTCTTTGGTCACCTACTCCTGACAAAATATGTGAAAGTTGAAACGATTTTTAGCAAAGTGGTCAAAAGTTCTAGAGGGCAGATTAACATTGCCCTTCATGAATTTTTTTAAAATAAGGTGTAACACTAACTGTTCCCTTTAAAACAACCCAAGATGAAGTGCTTGGGTCTTCAAAGTGCCCATGTGGTCTGGACACAAGGTGAGGCAGAGCCTGTTGGAGGTTGGTGGAAGATACAGTTGGAGGAAAATGAATCATTATTGAAATTATTTCCATTGTTATTAAAATTATGAAAACCATACCTGCTCAGGAGCATTATATGCCTGTGTTACCATAGGCAGTACAGCACGATGCCACGGAACTCTATGCCCATGTGGTCTGGACACAGGTGAGGCAGAGCCTGCTGGAGGTTGGTGGAAGATACAGTGGAGGAAAATGAATCATTATTGAAATTATTTTCATTGTTATTAAAATTATGAAAACCATACCTGCTCAGGAGCATTATATGCCTGTGTTACCGTAGACAGTACAGCACGATGCCACGGAACTCTGGGCACCAAAGACACTGGAGGGACCAGGTGCAGTGGCTCTCAGCCTGGCGGCTCTGACGTACTGCAGGGGCTCCTACAGATGCCCATGTGAGAGTCTCCCCCAGAGAGGCTCCTTGGTCTGGGATAGAAACTGGCATCTGGTTTGTTGTTATTGTTGTTGTTGTTTTAAGTTAGCCAGGTTATTCCAGCCTGGCTTAAAAATTGCTAAATAATCCCAAATCTTTCTACCTGTTTTATATGGAACCCAGTCAAGTTGAATTATCTCCCAAGAGTCACACAGCAGTTCTGTTTCTTCTCTGCCCTGTGTGCCTGGTACACACTATAGTTGTGTTTTGGAAGGGAGCTAATTGCCATTATTTTTCTAGCTTTTTATAAGGATTCTGAAAACTTCGTGCTAGAGATAGAAGATCACTATTATTGGATGAGCTTCATTAGACGCAGAAGATGTGAAACTGCATCCTAGGCTGTTAATAGAACCATGTTCTGAGCCCTTCCTAGTCCTTTGTAGTATTCCGTCCTCAATTCCCAGGCTTGACAAGCTCTAGTAACACAAATGAATCCAGCTTCCCTCACACATTGCAGAGAAGTGGTGACACAGGAAGGAGACAGTCAAAGCTGGCAGGGAATGAAGGATTCTCACTCCCTTCTCAACACCAAGCCACATATTACCAACTGCCATGTCCCCAAACAAGGCACGCCTGAGCTTCTGGGGGACCTGACAGCTTATTCAGATGCATCATAAAAGTCAGAACAGAGGCACCAAAGTCAAGGAGATGCAGATACTAAAGCTCCGGTTTCAGCGTTGTCTGACAAGGGTGGGTTCCAGGTAACTTTTTAGAACTGCCTTCGAGAGCAATAGCAAGAGAGAGCACCATCGGACGTTGAGTCCTTCCTCAAAGACTCTTCTTTATCTGAGGCTAAGACTGTAGGTTACTTAGAAAAGGAAGCAGTGCTGCACTTGATGAGACAGAATCTTATTTGCTTACTAATCATCTCTTTTAATTAATGCTGAGCTGCCTTGTGGACAAGGTAAGTATAACCTAATTGAGAGCTTGTATTTAAACCTCTCAAGTCACCCAGATAATTCCCAGGTTTTCCCTTGCTATTTACTCTGCTTATTAGATCAGGTTGAGCTTCTTATTACAGTTTTCATATAATTGAGGTAACTGTTCTTATGCCTCATTTTCATACTTAAAGCTCTAACTATGAAAGCCTGCCAAGATGAAAGCCTCATTGTCTGAGCATTGTGGATAGAGGGTGGCAGGGAGGAGGGAAGGCCAAGGGAGAGACCCTAGGTTGGGGGTGGGGGGAGGCATCTACAACCTTGCACTCTTAAAATGTTTTCGGATTGAATTTGACTTTTTAAAAATTTGCTACACTTTGCATTATGCAAATTTGGACTGGGAATCATCATTAACTCACACACAGCAAATACGAAAATAAAGGAATCCCACTTTGCAAAACGAAATAGCGAACCACTAGACTGTGGCTAACTAAGCAGCTTTCCATAAGCACGGTAAGGTATTTGGGGGAGGGGAGGTGCAATTGCTCCATTGATTTCCAATGTTCATCTTGTAGTTTCCAGACCATTGAACTGACAGCGCCTCTGAATCTGAGAATAAAACTAGGATTTGTCACTGAAACTTCTGATCCCAATCATAGACCTATAGAGAAGGAAGAACCAACTTCCCTCAAGGACCCCACCTGCCCTCTAGAAAATTCTCATCTCCTGAGAAGTCAATTAGCCCAGGTTTGGGAGCCATGGGTTCTAGACCCTGAATGCACTCTGTGACTTGCAGTGATATTTCTATTTGCAGACTTCGTCATGATTTTCCACATCTCAAAAAGTTACTACTGATTTTAAAGATCAATGAAAAAATAAAAGCAAAGGGTTGTAGGTTCTGTCAGAGAAAAGAACTCAAGTTCCCGTTGTTTCATTTGTCAGTATTTTTTAAGGACATTATAGAAGACAGTTTTATTTTATTATTATTGCTGAAAGTATTACAGATGCCTCCTCTTTCCCCCCATTGGCTCCTTCTAGCCCACCCCTGCCCCTGTGCAGGCCTTCACCACCCTACTATGGGTTTGATCTCTTACCACCCACCCTCACCTTCCCTCTGAGAAAATCGTTTTAAATTATTTTACGTGTCTCCAGGAATTTCAGGGCAGGAATTATGTCCAAATTTATTTTTAAAAATTAAAAAAAAGAGAAAATTCTCATCTCCCTGCTTCTAGAAGAGTTTACACTAAGTAATTCTGGCAGAAAAAGCATAGAGAAACCCCTGTGGCCTGTTCATATTCTCAGTGAAATTTTATAATTATTTCGAAACCTTTAGCTTTGGCTTTTCAGCATCCATGGCCTGGAAGTACCCAGTCTCTAACATTGAGGAATTACAAAAACAATATGGAATAAATTACGATGGCATTTCCACCTCCAAAATGTTGTGAGTCATCAAACTAGGTATCCAATAACAGTGACACCTCACATTTACATTCCCAATATTTTCTTTCTAGGGAGCTTTAACATATATTAAACCACCATAAGTATTCAACTCCTGCTGCAAAGCAAAAGGCTCCACATACTTGAAAAGCTGCTATCAGCAAAATTGTCATAGTAGTCTGGTGCAACATATTCTCCTTGGCCACAGCTTTAATTAAAGGCACTCATCTGAAATGTGGCTACAAAGAATTAGGAAATGAAATGATGCTTGTCACATCTCTTAAAAGAAAGGGAAATGGGCCAAATTTCCCACTCCAGGCTCATAAGAAACGCATTAAAAATGTTAAAATAGATGTTAGCATTAGTAGTTCCATTACTCAGAGTAAGCACTACTAACAAATACCAATTGCTCACTTCCAAGAATTAAAGGTGCTTTTGCAGTGTTAGGAGGATAATTAGTCATTTACCATTTCCTAGAATGTAGGCAGATTTATTGTTCTGCAGTTTTGGATTTTTTTATTGTTTTGTTTTATTTTAAGTGTTCATTTTAAAAGCTGGGTAAAGTTTTGTGGGTAAAAATTTTGGGCTAAAGAGGTGACTGATTAATTGTCAGAGCCAGATTGCTCCTCAGAAGCTCAGGTTCAGAATGCCAAAGGAAGATCATGATTAATTTTTTAATTAAACAGCCCCAGTCTGTTCTAAATAGTACTGGCTGCTTCCCCACTCTTCAGCCTTTGGCCACCCTGGGTGTCATACAGGGGAAAGAATACTGCCGGGTTTGTGACACCTCTGTGATCTCCAAGTTTAGTGCAGAGTGGGGCATAATAAAGTTGAATTTTGCTTTGATGAGTGAATGGGAACATTTCTAACAATGAAGCAATAGGAGTGACTTTAGAAATAAAAGCTGCGGTGAAGTCACCTGCTAAACAAAAAGACCTTTAGCACCAGGCAGAACAATTTAAGAATTTTAGTTCTCGAAGCCATTTCACAAAAGAAAATCTCTAGTTTTCTTTTATAGCCTCAACTGTAAAGTCTTCATTTCTAAGATTGTGGTTTGGGACTCAAAATATGTATTGTTGTGAAAGTTATGCCAAATGCATTGGCCTCCAAAGCACCTAAGAATAGATTAAACAGTACAATTTCAACTAGAGCAAACCTCTCTTTTATGCAGAGCATTCTTGAGATGCAGTTCTAATTGTCATCAGCTCATTGCAAGGCTTTCTGTCAGTCAAGGACCTAATAATGGAAGGGAAAAGGGGAGATAACCACAGCATGAGTAATTTATTTGAGCTGTTTATCTCTAGAAATTAAAAATTGGGGAACTATAAGAGCATGTGTTGAAGGATGGGTTAGGTAGCCCAGAGCTATAGCATTGTCCCTCTTGACAGGTATTCTATATAATAAAAGGGTAATATGCCAATGGACCCAACAGCAGAACAACCGGTTGCTATAATGTGCACTGACCACCAGGAGGCAGATGCTCAACACAGGAGCTGTCCCTTGGTGGTCAGTGTGCTCCCACAGGGGGAGCGCTGCTCAGCCACAAGCTGGGCTGACAGCAGGCCTAAACTGTCAGTGGGACATCCCCCAAGGGCTCCCGGACTGCTAAAGCATGCAGGCTGGGCTGAGGGACCACCTGTACCCCATCCCCCACCCCTCAGTGCATAAATGTCATGCACCGGGCCGGGCCTTTAGTTTTTGTATAAACACCTGCACTAGTCACTCCAGATAACTTGAAGAGTTGAGATACAAAGCACTACTGTGAAGGGCGTACTAGTTTAAAAGCTTAAGGCAAGTCATTTGAATTCTTTTGTATACAGAAGTCATTATAACCATCACCCAATTTGCATGTATCAGTTTTTCTGCTATAACAGGGATTTTGCACAGTTTAATCTTTACCATGTCCTGTGAGATGGTCAGGATCATCCCTATTCACAAGAAAGGGTGCTCAAATTGGCCAGATGGCTTACAGGGCGACTATCTGATGCTAGAGTGTGATGCTGCGCATAATTGGAAATCAAGAAATGGAAACACATGTCACTACATCAGAGTCCTGCCCAGGTGACTAAATTTAATATACACATGAGGAGGATTTCTTTTTTTAAATATATTTTTATGATTTCAGAGATGAAGGGAGAGGGAGAGGTAGAAACGTCAATGATGAGAGAGAATCATGGATTGGCTGCCTCCTGCACGCCCCACACTGGGGATCAAGCCCGCAACCCGGGCATGTGCCCTTGGCTGGAATCAAACCTGGGACCTTTTAGTCTGCAAGCTGATGCTCTATCCACTGAGCCAAACTGGCTAGGGCATGAGGAGGATTTCTTATCTGTAAGGTGAACCCTTAGCAATTAATGAGCTCACAAGTGGACAGGCAAAACTGCTTATCTTGACAACCAAAATAGCTCCTCATTTCAAACCACATTGACCATTTAGCAGGAATTGATGAATTGCTCCAGGAACAGTCATTTGTGATTTTGAAGCTGCTGATTTGGCACAGGAGTGGGCTGTTATATTACAAGCACCTGGAGAGCTTACTGAATAACCTGATTTTATGGGTGTAAGAATATAATTTAAAATTTAAACCTTCAGATATCACAAAATATCATTTTATCCCTTAGTTTTATTATTCTCTTATGCTCATTTTAAACTAAAAATCTTTAACTTCCATGACTGAAATTTTTTTAAGTGAGGTTTTATTGAGTCAAAAATGCTAGATAGAAGACTAGTCTTAGGGCATGGAGTCTCAATCACCAGGGGCATGGCCAGGTAGAAAAGACAGCATGTCCACTGTCCCACCTCCAGTATGGGGAAGGGGAAAGAAAGAGGTAGTCTGACAGAATTCACATGAGCTGTGGGCAAAGGTGGGGGACAGTGAAGCAGGGCCAGCTCTGGGGTAGCAGAATCCCCATAAAGAAATGCCTACTCCTATAGATTGGCTGTGGGCAGCAGTCTGGAAAGATCACCTGTAGATGAGCAAAGGCTCCTGGAGTTAGATGGCGCCTGGCTAAAATAAACAGCAGGAAATACCCACCTGGAAATTAATCCAAAATTCCAAGGGGTTAAAACAGGAACGTGAGAAGGCTTTTGTGAGCTGGTCAGCAGCCATTAACAGGCTAACAGTTTCATCTCTTTCACTCTCCAGCCTGCTCTTTAATTTAGAACACCTCAGAATTTATTTATTTATTTATTTATTTTTGCTTATCACCCAAAACCATTTCAAGGAGTTGCTAAACTATAATATAACAAAAAGTAACAAATTGCTTTATTTAAATATTTCTCTTTTTTCCTTATGTTGCCTCTCATGCTCAAAGGGAAGGGCACAGTAAACCACAAATAAAACCAAAGGACCAAGGACACCCAGTATTTATTATTTATCAGGAGTGGGATGTAGTCAATCATGTGTTCCTTTGTATAAGAATTATTCTTGATAACAAAGAATTAGCTAGTTAGAGATATGCTGAGTAGCTTGATAATGACTGCATGTTCCTATTTAATGTGGCTTGTCCTGAGTAATTCTTCCAGTATTTCCTCTATTTTTCTCTTTGATTTCATATAAAATATTGAGTGTCCTTTCTTTCCTTTGGTCCAATGACAGACACAAGACACACCACTTAGAATCTTTGGTCTGGGAAAGA
>NW_006291965.1:1560381-1578596 GCF_000327345.1 Myotis davidii
AAAACCCCATCCCCAACCTGTTGAATCGAGGTCCTCCTGGTGAGTCATGCATATTAGTCTGAGAAGCACAGCTCAACCTAGAGTTCCCAGTGTGGCAGTAACTTTCAGAATGGATTAGTGAATGGTTAGTCTATAATAATAAAAGCCTAATATGCTAATTAGACTGGATGTCCTTCCAGACGACCTTCTGGATGAAGCCAGGACTGGGAGGGAAGTCCGGGTCCCGGGTGCCAGAGGGAAGCCAGTGCTGGCAGCCGGGGGAAGGAAGACCTACTCTTGCCCAGGTTTCGTGCTTTGGGCCTCTAGAGGTTCCTGTTATTCACCTTCCCTAAGTTTCAGTATCCTCATCCTCAGCAGAAGAATTGAGCTAGATGATTTCTCGTTCCCATGACTGCTAACCCAAGCTCCCTTTTATTTCTAAGATTGTGACTACCTCATCGCCAGTACTGAAAAAGTCATGGTCGGGTCAAACATGGTCCCTCTCCTCAAATATCTTGCAATGAGATAAAACTGACACATGCAAGCAGCAACCAGAAATAAAATACAAGACTGGGTTTGATTGAGGGTGATACAGCATCAACATGAGTTTGCATTCTCAGGAAAAGTCAGTGAAAGTCTTTGAAAGACTAGAATGATTTCTATAGATTAAAGTGGAGGGAATGGGTTTTCTAGGAGGTAAACAACATTATCCAAATACAGAAAGAAGTAGGGAAATGGCTCTGAATAAGTAGGGGAAGGCCAAATTGTGGGAGACCAGGACAGGCAGAAAGGAAGTTTACATATGATATAACAATTTGAGTTGGAAAATAATATGATCAAAAAGGATTTGGGGAAAGAAGTCTGCAATTCTGATAAATTCCCAGCCAGGATATTTTCAAGGGTTACCTATTCACCATTATCTCTTTTATCACTATCGAGAATTCTGGTATTGCCTCCAAGGGGCTCCATTTTTCTTCTGTTTTCAATTCCTTAGTCTCTAGGTGGCATCTGTTTTATTGCTCTGGATATATTATTAGCATGTCTGTTTGGTAGTTTAATTTATCCATTTATTTTTCATTTAAATTATTATATTTTAATTTTAGAAGTTCTATTTTTTATTATTTTTCAAATGTGTGTGGTCATTCCTTATCATCTCTTGTTCTTTACTCACATATTGAATTTTCTCATTTATGTTTTTTAACATATAGCTATTTCATACTCTGTGTCTGATCAGGATCTTATTCTACTGTCTGTTGTTTCCTTTGGTTCTCATTCATGCTGCTTTATTCCCTTGTGTAATTTATTGTAGTTATTTTACTATGAAATTATTATTTTCCCTTGGAAATTATTTGAGGTCTTGATTGATGACACATTCCTGCACAGAGAATTTACATTTGTTTCTGCCAGTTAGCTGGAGCGATTACCCCAACGGAACTATTATACATTACTCTGTTTGGGTTTCTGAAACCCTGTTGATAGTGTGACGTTGGGCTAAAACCTGTATGAGGATCTATTTTTGTTTATAAATCATCAGAGGAGAATTTCTTTTTCTTTTCTATTTAGGAAAAAAGGTAAGCAGGCAAACTTCCTGATCTCTTCTGTACACCAGACTTACTTTTTTCTTCCTTACTCTTGAGTTTGGAGGCCTTTGAAGTATCCCAGGTCTTTAGGGGGTCCCTGATTAGTCTCACCCACACTGCATAAACCCATTAAAGCAGATACCCACGTCTTCCGGGATTTAGGAGAAACTGACAGGGTGAAAGCCTGCTTTAGTGCTTCTTTATCTCCTGAGATTCCAGCTTCCACTCTGTTTAGGAATCAGGATATTCCCTCTTTTCATGCCAGCTCAGCACTGCATTACAAAAGGCTTTCAAATATATTTTCCCAGTATTTCCATTGTTTCCAGATAGAAATGAAAGGCTTTATACAATTAAACTGAGACCTAACAGTAACTATGTATATGGTGATATGAATAACTATATACATAGATTTATCATTATATGTATTTATGGCATTTCATTTATAAGTTACTTGTCATAACTTAATTTCTGGTTGCATCTGGTAATATTATATATGCTATACATTCTAATTTTTTTCAACTATACTGCAAGAGAAATTTGCATGCCTTTTGTCACTTTGAAAGATAAAGAAAACATTTGGTATGCAGTTATTATATATTTAAATAAATATAATCAGTTGTTACCGTATGTTAAAATTTTCATTACATTATGTAGAACGATAGAACTTTTCAAAACCTCTCGAAATAATAGGGTCACAGATACAGTTACACCCAGGTCCAGCTGGCATAAAGGGATCACTTATATTGAAAATATTAGGAACATTTGAACTGTTGCACAAATGTTAATTCCGGTAAATAGAAACATGATTTCCTTTGAGCAAAGAGCATATTCCAGGGAAAATTGTGCCTGTGCTTCCTTTAAGAAAAATAATTTGAAAGTTTGTAGTTATTCACAATTTCAAGAAAACCTTTAAAAAATAGTGTCTCCCTTTGTCTAACGAAAGCTCATTTGGTAAAGCAGATGATGTATCCCTTTTTAAAAAATCTGAGTTCATATGAGACATTTTCTCAAGTAGATCCACATCTCATTCATCACTGCAGTCACTAAAGAGAAGCAGCCCCAGCCAGCCCTGTCCCGTCTAACCCATGGCTCTTCTTCTTCCAGTATGTGCGAGTATCTTTCGATACAAAACCTGATCTCCTCTTACACCTGATGACCAAGGAATGGCAGCTGGAGCTTCCCAAGCTTCTCATCTCTGTCCATGGGGGCCTGCAGAACTTTGAACTCCAGCCAAAACTCAAGCAAGTCTTTGGGAAAGGTCTTATCAAAGCAGCCATGACAACCGGAGCGTGGATATTCACCGGCGGGGTTAACACAGGTGATTGGAAGTGGGGTAGAGAAAGGCAACACGAGCCACGAGAGCACTGTGACTAAGATAACTTTCTCCGGAGGTTAAATGTATTTATATTCCCCGGCTTCTCCTACCCATGTGTCCATACTCACTGGTTCTCTCTTCTCTCATCATTCTCTCTCCCTCCTTCACCTAAGTAATAACTCTACCATTATTTCTCAACCAAGGAAAATTACTTACACATGAGAAACAGGTTGTGATATTTAATACTTGACTATACAGAATTTTTAAATGTGACTAATGTAATATCATAGGATATTTTCAATATCTCAAGTTGCCAAATAAGCATCCAATAATTCTTTTTAAAAATTTTTTTTATATTTTTCAAATACAGTTAACATTTGATATTATATTAGTCTCGGGTGATCAGCATAGTGATGAGACATTTATATAACTTATGAATTTATCCTCCAATAAGTCTAGTATCCCCTGACACACACATATTTATTACAGTATTATTGACTATCTGCCCTGCGCTGTACCCAATAATTCTTTAAGGAATAACTTTTGCTCTAAATTAGAAGTTCTGCCTCTGTTTTTTAATTGATTTTAAGTTTGATGGAAGTAGCTTTAATTTTGTAAAATGCCCTTTCCATCTGAAACATAAAGTATAGCAGCAAAGCCCAGAATATTATTTGCTTGTTATTTCAAATGTTATTAAATAATCTCCACATCAGTAGAAGGTACACTCCACTCTGAATTCCAAACAGTTTTTTCAACCTTCAAGAGACATTTCTACATTGTGATACAGGCAGGTTGTCAAGCCAATTCTTACAAACCCACTTATACTGAAGTGCTTATCTGCAGAATTAATGTGCAACAGAGTGGAATGGATGCCTGTAAATTGTTTTGACATATTTCCCCAGCCTGAGTCTGAAGTGCCAATTGAAAGTACACAAGTAATGCCGCAGTGAGTTAATTCAAACTTGTTACAAGTCTCAAAGTCTGCAGATGTAGGCAAACTTGGAGGTCGGGAACATTCTAACATAACCCCGGACCAACGAGTTTTAAATAAAAGATCATCTCAGTGTTGTTTATTCTTTTGTTTATAGTCTGGATGATGTTTGGGTGAGTCCTGCACTCAGAATTCTCCTCAATACCTAGAATTTGTGAGCATTCGGCACGGAACTCGATGCTCACAGTTCAGCAGTGAACTCTGAGGATTGCCTGAGCTCTTCATTGTTATGTGAAATCCTGGCTTAGTCTGTAACTGACATGATCTGAGAATGACCTGCTCAGTCAGCTCTTCACTGTTTATTTTGTTGTGATCAAATGTCCACAGAGCAATTTTCTTTCAATGACTGTTTAGGCTTTCGGGCTCCAACTTTCACTCACAGCTTAGTAGGCACCATTCCCCAGGGATTATTCACTCTGTTGCTCTCCTGACATAACCTGTACCTCCTATCGAGACCAACTCAAAATTTCTAAAGGTTCCGAAGAAATTCTTACCAATCTTTTGTTTCTCAGTACTTGTTGTTCTTCTTTTATGAAGCACATCTTGTAATAACAAAAGAAGAATTTACAACATAAATACTATAAACCAGAGTCCTTTTCTGCCTCATTCCAGGCTTGAGGTTCAATGCAATACTCTTGAGAGGTGACACACTCAGATTACATAAGAGATAATGGTGGGATTAGGGCAGATGGAAGGGCATTGGACTCCTTGTCCAGGACTACCCTGGAAGGAAGTTTGCATGTAAATGGGGGGAATTTTTAATATGAATAGTCACCGCTTTGTTTCTTATATTTTTAAACCAGTGCTCTCACTTAGGAGATCCATAGATAGCTAATAAGTGAAATTGATACTCTTCTCAACACTTCCAGAATAGCTCAACGTGGATTAGTGGTTATTTACGCTATTTTGTTATTTGATTTTTTTTTAAAGGAGGATCTTTCCGTTTCCTTTTACAAATATTTCAGAATCAAGTTGTTTACACATATATGTCCCCTCCCATGACTCAATTGCCTGATGTGTTTTGTGTGCTTAGTTCAGTGCATGGTTTCTGAGCCTTTACTCTGTGCTAGCCCCTGAAATACACAAAGATGAGTATGATACTGACCCCCCGCCCTAACTTCCCCTCAAGGAATTGTACATTTAGAGGGGCCATCTTCATGTGTGATTATGATTCATGACAGAATATGGTAGGGGACATATTGAGCTATTCAAGATATGCAAATCAAATCCTGTTCAAACTTAGATGTAATAAAATCCAACTCAGCTTTCATAATACAGTGATGGCGAACCTTTTGAGCTCGGCGTGTCAGCATTTTGAAAAACCCTAACTTAACTCTGGTGCTGTGTCACATATAGAAATTTTTTGATATTTGCAACCATAGTAAAACAAAGACTTATATTTTTGATATTTATTTTATATGTTTAAATGCCATTTAACAAAGAAAAATCAACCAAAAAATGAGTTCGCGTGTCACCTCTGACACGTGTGTCATAGGTTCGCCATCATTGATATAGGAGATGAAACTAGGTGTGAAGATTTCCTTGAGCAATGGGTGGAATTTTGTTAGTGGAAACATCTTCTCTTAAAGAATATATTTCAGATCTTATATGAAAATTACCATTGAAGAGGGAGGTGAAACAATTATTAATTGAACCTTCTTTAGATAGTTTATAAAGAGATAAGTTATAGGTCTCCAACCATCTTATAAACTGAATTTCTCACTTTTAACGACAGTGATGGGGAAGGCCATCATGATAGGAGAAGAAAACTATTAGAATGATAAAGATAAAAAGGTATATTTATATATTTTTAACATGAACTTTCCACAGAATATGCCAACATTTTCTTTCCAAGTAGGGTCTGCACATTATATGTCCATAAATTGAAAAATGAAATTAAGGTTGCCGAAATCTGAGCTGTCACTATTCTATTTGACCCTAACTCTTACAACTGTGGTGTAAATTTAATATAATGTTATATATCGTGCTTTTTATAGGATACAGTCATGGAATTGGTGCTTAGTCATATTTAATACATATTATGCTTATAATATGATACCAGAAAAATATTTTCTAAGTTTAAAGAATTATATTTATGTTTTTATAGAAGTTAGATGCATTTTTTTCATATAAGATGGGTTAAGAAATGCATTGCTGGAGTTCATATACAAGTCTTGACAAATGTATCTGGCATTAGAGGCACAAGTTCATACATAAACAATGCAGTTTGTATAGAAATGTGTCAAAATTGTATATTCAGCACATTTAATCTTGGGAGAAATAATAGTAGTTCTCACAATTTATTTTAGAACAATGGAAGGTAATTGCTTTAAAAGGCAAGAATAATACTTCTCTTTTTCCTCTTAGGTGTTATTCGTCATGTTGGCGATGCCTTGAAGGACCATGCATCTAAGTCTCGAGGGAAGATATGTACCATAGGTATTGCCCCCTGGGGAATTGTGGAAAACCAGGAGGATCTGATTGGAAGAGATGTAAGTCCCGGGAGTTTCCCCTGTACGTAACTCCTCATAGGGGTGATATCAAAAAAGTTAAATAAAATTGCAATTCAAAATATACACATTACAGTACTCTCTCAGCCCCTACCTCCAAAAATAAAACTTACGTTAGGAATCATTTATTGAAAGACTATTCACTTTCCAAAATCTATCTTTGAAAACTCCAGTGTCAATTCTTTTTACTAAGAAAGTTCCTAAGTAAGACCTGTCAACTGCCTTCTTGGCCTGAATCAAGCAGTGGTCTTTCCTCACCCATCAAATCTTGCATGTCCTCTTGGCAAGGATACATTAAGATTCATTAACAGTGTGGACCCATTGGCTCACACAGAAAGAGGTCTCTCCTCCTCATCCCAGGTCTCCAGCTTCTTTATTATTTGAGTGCCCTTCACCTAGACCTGGAACACTGCAAAGGGATCTTGTTTGCATAGAGCTGTGGCTGCCTTGGTTGGTCTTTCTTTCACTGGGTGAGGAGTGGGCATAATTGAATTCTTTATTTCCCATTATGGAATTACTCAGAAGCCTTGACCAAATTCATCAGGATGCCAACCTCTTTTTTCTATTCTAATGTCCAGAGCCACACACTGACCAATCAGTCAACAATTCATCAGAGAGAACTTGGTCTTAATATTTATCTGAGTCATCATCTTATCCATGGTGTCTGTCAAAAAATCAAAAGAAAAAAAAACTCAAAGAGGTTGAGAATTAACTGGTCTTAAACTGCTTTTTCTGTTGTAGTGCAATAATGTGAAACCATCCTACTTCAATGCAATGCAATATATGCCGTTTTTTCAAATTCAAACAAAATACTTTGAAGAAAAAAATCAAATACCATGAAACACAAGCAGTAAGCAAATACTCTTTAAATTCATCAAGGCTTTTATTTTAAGTTATAAGAAGTGTCCATATCAAAGTTACCAATTTACATGTAGACATGCTAATTTATCCAGAATATGTCAAGTAAGGAATGAGATATTAGTTTTATCAGTGGAGTATCCCTGTAACTGAAATTTACTGGCTGTTCTATATCACACACAAATTAAATATCTCAAGCAGCAATTCCCAAAGTGTTTTTGTAGTCAGAAGTGACTGTAAAAGTAATGTTACTGATTTTTTCAGAGTGTCTGAGACTGGTCTTTGATGGAGTATACCTGGATTAGATTCCAAGTTGGCTCTTAAGTGTAGGTTAATTGTGACCTAGAACAAATATATTTCTTAAAGAACTAGAATATGCTACAATGTCCTAATACCAAAAGCACTTATTATTGTGTTTTATTAACAAATGAATTAATTATTTAAAATGTGATAACTCAGAAATCATCTTTAAATATTCACGGCTTCAGCATCTCTATCATAAACCTGTTATTATTATTTGATGTTGGGTGGGAGAGGCATTCTGGAACTTTCTCATTCAAATGACCTAGGAATAAATAGAAGCTGATTATTTCTTTATTCAAGAGAGTGTAACCAAATAATTGTCTCAGTTGCCTAAACATTTGCAGAGAATGCTGGCCTTTTTATAATATTCTGTTTGTTCCTCTTATAAATCTTCTATGATTGCAGAAAGATAATACTTACTTGCATTTACTTGTTTTGCTGACTTGAATCACTCCTGATTTATTTTTCCTCCCATTCCTGCATTTTCCCCTGATTTTACCTCCCCTTATGCTATTTTTATTCTCCCCCCCGCCGCCCCATATTTCTTCCTACTTGTATGCCAATAGGAATTTACCCATGCCTGTGCCAATAGGATTTAATTATATTGTCTGACTTTCCAATGAGAAATGGTCTTGATACCAGCCTAGAGGGCAGAAAAAGCCACTTGTTTGTACAGTAAATTGTGCACATTCATTGTCCCTGCTCACAGGAGTCTAATAAAGGCAAACCATAGCTCACAACATCCAAGTGAACCTCAGAGAGAGCATAGAGAAAAGGAAATGAAGTTGGCAGGTTGTAGAAAACACGGGAAAAAATGGTTGTATTTTAGTTCTTCAGTAAATCTTTGACCAAGATCCACTGAATTTTAACCACGCTAATACAGTTTTTCACAAAAACTGGGGAATTGGAATATACATAGAATTTCTCAGGCTCTTGTTTTTCAAGCTGTAAATTATTTTAATAAAATTGGTATATATCATGACATAGTTTGAGGGAATTTTTAATATGTCTTTGCTATTCTAGTATGATCATTCAACGAGAATGTAATGGTAGGTTGCCATAAAAAGTAGTATATAAATAAAATGTTGATGATCATGGTAAAAATCCCCCTAAAAACCATCAAAATAGAAATGTTTTCTGGTAAGCTTCTTAAGTAGTTATAACAATTTTCATAGCTATTTTAATTTAGTGCCTCTGCCCTTTTTCTTCTACGTTATATAATTAGACTTGCATGCAATAAACATCAAAAGATAAACCTCATGTAGCAGGGGGAAAACACTAATGTATCGTTAAAAATCTTTGCCACTTCAGAATTCTATCAAAATGCAATTATTTGAAAACATAAGATAGTGGTATTTTTTGTCAAGTCCATGTCTGTATTTCAGAATAATGTTGAAGTGGCACAAAATAAGTGTCAAGGGAAATCTAGGAAATTTACTTGAAATAAATAAAAATATAAGAATAAAAGAAAGGCTCTATTTCTTATCCTTGATATTTACTGCAGTGGATTTATTGCCCAACTGATAGGAAATATAGATTATTTTATTTCTGTGGAGCTGGCTCTCAAATGAGCACTTTTAGAAGCTGGACATTCAAGTATTATTAGAGTTATGCTATTTATAGAAGCCGTTGACACAGCAGTTGCTAGTTGCTATTCATCTCAGAATATGAATACCCCTTTGGAATGCTACTATAAAGGCAAAACTAGTTCTAAACATAAAGAAGAAAGATTAAATTGTCCCAAGTCTGCTTCGAGATACCTTGAAGCATTTACATTACCTCCCTTCAAGTCTTAGCTCTTAGCTAGACATTAAATTAGACTTTAAAGATACAGGCATGTATTTTTGGAGTCTCAGAGCTCCAATTAGAGCCTCAAGTGTAGTAGGTGCTCAAGGAAAGTAAACATTATGGCGAAAATACTATGATAGATCTTAACTAGTTTACAATGAATATTGATGAAGCTGAATTGGGCATGATGAAATTCAGGCTACAAGGAAAGTAAACATTATGGGGAAAATACTATGATAGATCTTAACTAGTTTACAACAAAAATAATTTTATGGTTGGGGCTCACCACAACATGAGGAACTGTATTAAAGGGTCGCGGCATTAGGAAGGTTGAGAACCACTGCACCTTTTGAGAAATGCATGATTCACCCAAATGAATGAGAACTAGCCTTGGTTCTTTAAATTTAAATTTCTTCTATTCTGTTTAACCAAACATTTCTTTTCTCAATTAATAGATTAATGCAACAGACTTTGGTTAAGAATATTGCTATGAATATTAGATAGAAATACTTTTTTGTCCTGAGATTAGACATGAAAATGTATATTGTTTAGCTATTGAGGTGAACCCCACCTCTGTGATTTCTCCATATTACTCTTACTGACCCTTTCTTCTATTACAACCCAAAAATTCTACACTTCAATCAAACTAACTTCAAAACTCACTCCCACCAAGTCATCTTTTCTGACTAACTTTATCCCAAATGTCATATTCTGATTTATCTCATAACTGTCTTTTTCCCCACCTTAATTAATAACTCCTCAAAAATAGAGACTGAGTTATTTTTGTTTGTTTCATATTAGCCACTGATGTAATACTTTTATGAACACGAAACATTGACATATCATTTAAATGCCACAAGATTTGATTGCTCCATTTCTAAGTGGATTACAAAAACACCTGTTCTGTCTATCTTCATAAAATTTCTATAAGCATAATCATAATAATGGTAATTATAGTTTATTGGGCTCTTATTTGATGATGCTCTCTGTGCTGGCATAGATTATTATCCTTATGAGGTCTGTGTTATCACTTTTCATAGCAAGGCAGCTAAATAAGGATTAGAACCAAGATCCACGGTCTCTGAAGCCCATACTCTTAACTAGTAGTATGCCAACTAAGATATAAGAAGGTACTTAATAATATTATGTTCTTATTATTAGTTAAGGTAATTGGCAAATATCATATGCCTATAAGTTAAATTAAAAATAGATTCAACAAAGTGTGGCCAGAGTCCTTCACTTCGTCCCTAGATAATCTCAACCTTAATAGATGATTATAAAAGTGTCACCAGTGTAAAGTCAAGAAAGAAGTTCCAATGTATTTTAATTTTCTTATGACTCATTTTAGACTTGTATTCCTTTAGAAAACAATCTTCCCGGAGTTTTTTCAGGGAATGGAACAATTTATGAAGCCATTATCATTTGTTTTTTCCCAAATCTAGATTAACAACACACATTTCAAATTAAAAACCTAGATATGATCACAAGAAAAAATACATTTCATTTTAACTTGAGGATGAAAATTGTGTTTGGGGAGATTTCCAACACATCATCTTATGTGCTTATCAAATTATCTTGACATTCAAGGACATCTTATAGTTTCCTCAATTATAGATTTATTCTCAGAATTTTATAATCTCTAAGAGTTCTTATATTTAATTGGAAAGTGTTCTTTTGATGTCATTTTGATATTTCAAGCCAAGAAAAATCAAGTTTAATAATACCATTTAATGATAATTCTGGTGTAGTTATCAACTCAGTATATATATATCACTTAATTTCTAAGGCAAACCGAATATGACTTCAAATTGTAAACTCAGAAAACTTACCACAGTAGTGGTCCTGATGCAGAGTTTATTGGATTTTTCATTACTAGGTTAGCTAAGATTTATCCAGGAGATGTGAGAGGAAAAGTTCACAGGCAAAGAGACCCACTCAAGTCTGCTACACATACAGAGCATCCAATACTAACTGAATCTGGACCACACGCAGGTTCTAGGCTAATTTACTTACATGGGGAATGCAGATTCCGTGAAGACAGTGTTGAATTTGGACATAGTCATGCTGATTCCAAAGTTCTTTTGCGGTATCCATGTGAAAATATCCAGCAGGCCAGTGAGTCAGGATTTCAGGCTACACACTTCAAGCTGGAAGGTATCTGCATAAGGATGACAATTATCTGAGCCATTTTGGTGGATGAGATCACCACTAAGTATGCAGAGTGAGGAAAAGGAAGGCCTACACTTGAATCCTGATGCTCTTCCAACATTTTATGGCTGAGCAGAAGAAAGTGGCCTACAAAGGGGACCAGAAGATCTTAAAGGTGGGAGCAAAACCAGAGGGTGTTATGGAACCCAAGGGGAATGTGTGTTTCAGGATGGAGTGAAGGGTAATGCCAAATAGAATTGCAAGACTATGGAAGGTAAGGATTTGGAAGTGTTCATCCAGTTGATTAAGGTGAACATCATTGACATCACTGGTTCTCTCTGTATGAGAAGAACGGTGAAGATCAAGCTCCCATTTTAATGGGTTAAGGAAAGAAAAGTTGAGATGACAAGCAGAAACTACTCTTGTACAGGTTTGATTGTGATGAGAGGAGATATGTACGACTAACCGAAGGAAGCCATAAAGTAAGGGTTTTGTCTTTTTTTCATCAAGATAGGAGAAACTTGAGTTGATTTATATGCTTATGATAGAAAGAGAGCTAGAGATGTTATTAGTCATGTAATATTGGGCACGTTACTTAACCTCTTTGTGGTTACTTTTACCATCAGTAAAATGGGAAAAATGATAGCAATACTAAAACTAACAACTTGTTACTATCATTAAGAGAATTAAAAGATTATCTGTATAAAAGTCCTTAGATGGGTGCTGATATTTATTAAGCTCTAAAATAGTGTTGATCTTATTATTAATGTTGTGATTATTTCAGTGATAAATGATAAATCTCCAGGTTAAAACTTCAATATCCTACCACCAATACTTTGCATACAGAGTCTTTTTTCTTCTCTTTCAGTTACAAGGGCACAGATGGTTAATCTCCCCTTGAGCTCTGGACTCCTTCACCTCAGGGTCTCTCTAGAACTTATTTTTATCAGTTATCTCCTAACGGAGGAAGGATGGTGTTTGGGTCAGACATGTGAGGAGAGTGGAGGATGACAGTTGCAGCCCCACTGGAGAACAGGAACCAGAACTCTTCAGAGCCCAGAGGAAAAATGCCAGGTAGCATAGAGAACCCAGAGGGGGCAAGCAGTCATGAAATTATGATGCATAGTAAATCCAGAATAGAAGGGAAAGGATACATTGTGAAGGTTCAAAGAAGATAAGAATACACTACTGTATTAGTTATCTATTGCTGTGTAACAAATTACCCCAAAACTTGATGGCTTAATGGCTTAAAAACAACACTTATTGTCCCACAGTTTCTGTGGGCCCTAGAAATTAATGAGTAGCTTATCTGGATGGTTCTGGCTTAAGGTCTCTCTTAAGGTCACAGTCAAGTCATCAGTGGGGGCTGTGTCATCTGGGGCTACAGGACCCTCTTCTAAGAGGACTCCCTTCCATGGCTATTGATTAGGAGTTGCTCACTGTGTGGACTTCTCCAAAAGGCCGCTTTATTAACATGGCAGCTGCTTCCTGCAGAATAAGTGATCCAAGAGAGAGCTCAGAGGAATCCTTTAATGACCTAGATTTAGAAGTCACATACCATTGCTTCTGTTTTCTTCTGTTTCTTAGAAGTGAGTCACTGAATCCAGCCTAGACTATGGGAAGATTTTCAAAGAATTGGAACATATTTTAAATTTTTCTCACTGATACATGGTGATTTCTAAGGCATATAACCCCCTTTCTAACTCAAGGGTCATTTCCCACTGCCAGCAGGCCCTGTGTCTGAATGGTACACGGTTCCCCACGGGACAGGACAAAGGGAAGTGAGCCTATTCAAGGGGAAAGGCTACCATGAGAATGGTGCAACTCACAGCCCACGAGTTGAGCACACTTCAAAGTGCTGCAGGAAGGTGTCATTGTTCTTCCCAGGGATTTTAGTGGGAGTCACAGAGATGAAGTATGTGGGCCCTGTTTGGAGATGGACCCCTGGGTTTGCTGCTTTCTTGTTTGGATTGCTGAGCTGAGAGGCAGCAGCTGGGTTTCAATATGACCCTGCTTTATACCTAGACTTACAGCTGAGCTGTCTGAATAGTATATAACAAACCAGTGTCCCCACCAGCATAGGCCTCTCTGTGATTATAAGGACACACGGTGCCTTTCTTTCTTTTCGTTTTATTCTCAGTGCCCGTGTTTCTTTAACTCAGACACAGAGGTTGCTTCCCACTCCTCTTCTCTCCCAGAAGCACATGCCTGATCCTAAGAGAACCTCACCACTCCTTTGTTTCTCTCTCTTCAAAGCACAAACCCCATTTTGCTGCCTGCTGGTGCCTGTCCTGACCTCTGTATACTATACTTTCTAGTGGACTCATCTGGAAATGATCTGAGCAGCTGTCAGAAGGATTTTAATGTTCAGCTAAGCCACTGGCAAAAATGTCCAGCAGCAAAATCATAATTTCCTTTATAAATTTATAATCAGGCTGGGTCCCCTGTCTTCCCCTTAAATGTCTCCTGGTCTGTAAAGGAATTTATATGGGGTTTTGAGGAAAGAATGCTAGTGGGGCAAATTTGGCCAAGACACTTCACTCTGAGCCTCTATAGTTTCACCTAAAAAATAAGCATGAAATGGATTAAGCCGTGTGAAAGTGTCTAACTCAGTGCCTGGCATAGTGTGGTCAGCGAGTGCTAATTTTCTTCTTGTCTTAATTAAAGTCATAGTGCTATTGGGACGGAAGGAATGACTCTGTGAACACCATCACCCCCTACCCTGCTACTTGCCTGGGTAATGCTCATGCACACCTCACCAGGTAATAAGACCTAGAATTGCAGAAGACCTATGATTGATGTGACTCAAAAACCTGACTCAATTCAGTTCAATTTTGTTCAAGAAAGGAGTCCCTGCCCTTTCATTGTAGAAAGCACCACAAAATAGAAAAGATCCAAGGACATGAGCACACTACTGGTTTTTTTTTTTGTAGCCAGCACACATAGAGGGTCATTGTTCTGCACTAACTTGGGGAAAAAACATAATTGTACTCTTCAACACAGAGTGTTCAGACTCAATTTTAGAGCTAGAAAGCCTTTAGAAATTATAGTCAAGTCATCTACTTTACAGATGAGAAAGCTACCATCCAAAAAGTTTCTTTCACTAAATACATTTTTAATATTTATTGTGAGATATTACCTAGATGTGAGATTATATGTCTCCTCAAGCTGGCAGACTCATACTTACCACATTCATTTTCTCAAGACACTCTTAATGAGTAAATGAATGAATTCAAAGACTTGTTAAAAGTCACAGATTAGTAACAAGAGGACCTGGAATTAGAACCCCCCATATGACTTCCCATTATGTACTCCTGGGTTCGACCAGAACATTCATGACAGTAGCTAGGAAAACTCAAGCAGGTCTTAGATCAACCCCCAGGTGATCAGCTCCCAAGTGATCGATTTAAGCCCATTAGGAGAAAATAAATGCAGCACTCTGGCATCAGCACATTAAGGACGTTTCATTTTTCCACAGTGTCTCTGGATCAGTCCCTTCCTGGCAATGACAATGACCTTACAGATGCCTTATATAAGGGATCTTCACCTCTATTACCCCCTTAAACTGCTCTTACTTCATTGCCTCTTTGTTTCAGAGTCAAGGTATATAGGCCTTGGAACCAAAATTTCACCAATCTGTACAATGGATTAATCAGTGAGGAAGTCTCTCATCTACTCTTGAGGTACAAGAAAGGAAGGCAAAATGCCATTGCATAAAAGTATTCTGGCTCATAACACCCAAAGACTACTGTCTAAATTCCATTTCTAACCAAATTTCTCTTCTGGATCTAGATACTAGTGTATTCACCAATTATAAAAGATCAATTGACATGTAGGCCTTTCAGACATTAATCAGCCTATCTCAACCCCTATTCCTCATCTGAACTCTAAAACACAAAAAATTATTTGAGTGACATTTTTCTCAGTTCTCTCAACAGTGGTACGTAACTTGGATCATCCTTTATTCTTAGGAGAGAAGGTGATCCATTCCATACAATGGGTGCTGTAGGTCATTAGGGCTTGACTCTCTCAGGAAACACTGGCTGTGAAACACAGTAGAGTAATCTAATATATCTGTAAGTCATGAACATGTCAAGATTGTTCTTACCATGCATTGTGTAGATGTGCATGTACATGCACACACACATATACACACATTTTGATAAAGGCCTGTTTTTATGAGCTCTTAAAAATAAAAGTTGATGTATTACCTCCAATATTTTGTCAGAGATAAAAATTCATTTGTATTTTATGTAATGCAAAGGCATTATTTTTCTCTATTTGAAAAACATAACAAGAAAGGCAGTAAATCTTTTGTAGATATGCAAATTGAAACTCAAACAAAAATAGACGGTTGGGATGTTTGTAATGAAGAACATCAAGTGGATTTTGTAGGCAAGTTGGACCAAAATGCATTCCTCTGAAGTATTTGGGAAGTTATTTCCTTCTTTGTAGTTAACCAACAACTAGTTCTACAGCATCACCCTCGTAAATGGCCTGGGAGGACATGGCAAAGAAAAAGCACTTTGCATATTTTGCCAACTGATGGCTAATGTTTTTTGCCTTTGCTTACATTGCCCCATTGAAATCTCTTGTGTAAAACAAAAGTCTGTGATTTGTATACCATTTCCTTTTGGTCACCAGTTTGCGATTAGAAAATCACTTTCTAGTTGGTAAAATAAAGCAGAGTTTAAGAAGGAAATTACCCTTATAGATTGCCTAACAAGAGCCAGGCACGGTGCCATGTATTTTACACATAATCTCATCTAAGGTAAGTAAGTGGTTTTATTCTTTCCCTCTTAAAGATTAAAAATATGAGACTCAGATTTTTGGAGAACTGGGTTTCTAACAGGTTTCCGTGGCTCTTACATTCAGAATTGTTCTAGGATTCAGCATATCTTCCTCCAATGATGACTAGAAAATAAATTAGGACATTTTGATTATTTTATATTTATATCCCCTATTCAGCAGACACAATTTTTGTCAAAATATGTTCACCTTTCCTTTACCCTGTATGTATGATCAAAAGAAATTGGAAGCAGCAAGATGAAGAAATTAAAATGCCTGCGTGATACTGTATCCCTGACCTTGCTGTCATGACCGATTCAAATGTGCTAGTATTCCCAAAGAACTGGTGTGCCAGTTCCCCAAGAAAAGAAGGTCAACACTCAGAAAACAGAAGCACCAGTGTCCTTAGAACCCTGTGGAGAAGGAAACAAATACGGAGAATACAGTCTGATGATTTAATCATGTCCTTTTATTCTCAGATTATAGTGAGTACATGAGACTGGCCCAGAATTATTTCCTGCCTGTCTTCATTTGAAAATGTCACTTTCACTGATGGTCTTTAATTAGGTTCTCGGGAATTATAAAACACGTCCTCAAGTCTCAGCCAGAACAAATGTCTGGGTTCACGGTCGTGCAGAGTTGAACTTCTAGAAAATCTACTGTCCCCTCTTCGGGTCTTCTGCTTCTCCTTGGCGTGGAGCCTGCTGTTAGAAAACGGAGAACAGTAACTAAAGCAGTGATGGCGAACCTCTGACACACGTGTCAGAGGTGACACGCGAACTCATTTTTTTGGTTGATTTTTCTTTGTTAAATGGCATTTAAATATAACACGCCGAGCTCAAAAGGTTCGCCATCACTGAACTAAAGCATTTTCTTTTGTCCAAAAGCACCAGGCAGAGGCACTTTAAGAAGAGGAAAAAGTCATTCTGCTAAGCCTCATTCAACCAAGCATTAATATTTATTAACATCCACTCAGATGTAGAATGAATGTTTTATGATCAAAAATGAATAACAACAAAATAGGAATTTCAACCACAAGTGACCTACTCTTCCACTGATGAAGAGCTCAGGATGGAGTTAGCCAGCCATTGACTCTGTATTTAGGGGGAACTCATTCAGTAATGCAGACAAAGAAGTAATTGAATACCGCTCCATGTGATTACTGGAAACAGTACTCACAACGTTCTGGGCTTTTATCACAAAGAGCCAACTGAAATGAAGCAATAAATTAATGTTACGTTAATGCTACATAAACAAATAGGACATACATTGAAAGAAATGCTGAATATTTCAAAAGCTCAGAATTATACATTTTAACTTTAGATTAGATAAACCCTCAAACAATTCAGAAAAGAGAGACCTTTTTTTCCCTATTTTGAACAAAAGCATGTCTGTCTCAAGTTGTCCTATTCATTCACTCACTATTTATTAAGTAGATTGTGATTGATAGACACATAGAAATGTAAAGTTTCAAAATAAGCATCAAGGTTTAAAAAAAAATGACTTGTGTGAGATCTTTACTATTGCAGACTTTCTTTGTTAAGTTAGTTTGTAATTCCTTTTAACAAACCACTCAATCTTACTACACCTTTTTTCATGGTGAGTTATTACATACTGAGTAACATCTCACCTTCATAGGTAATGTACACACTGCACAAAGGTACAGAAATAACGACCCCATAGTTTGTATTTCTGTCCTGTCAATTTCAATTATTCAATGCAGGGAAAACATAATGGCACCATGTGACAGTGAACTTGTTGAGTCTTCGTTTTCATGGTCTTGAAAGAAGTTTCTACATAAGTACTTTAGCAGTAGGTTTTCAACACATATTGTTTTCATTGTGTGCAGGCAGTGTGGAAAGGGGGACTGAGCATAGATTTGGAATCAAGCAGGCCTGGGTGTGAATTCTGGTTCTATGTGCAACGAACTCTTTAAAAAATCTACTTTACCTGTT
>NW_006291965.1:1578933-1582670 GCF_000327345.1 Myotis davidii
TTGGGCGGTTGCGGTAGCAGCTGCTCTTCAGTTGGCAGCAGCTCCACTGGTGGGTGCTGTTCACAGCTGTGGTGGCTCTTCTGGCTGGTGGGGGGCGGTTTCACGTGCAGCTGCTGTTTCTTAGCAGAGTGTATGATGCTCAGGAAGTTGCTGTTGCTTGGATCTGCTTTCCAGGGGAGTTCTGCTCTTCCCGGCTGCAAACCGTCTCACCAGCTGAACCCTATTCAATGCAGGGATAACATAATGGCACTTTCTGCTAGTGAACTTGTTGAGTCTTCGACTTGACCTTCTTGAAAGAAGCCTATATAGACGTCATCTAGCAGTAGGTTTTCAACACATATTGTTTTCATTGTGTGCAGGCAGTGTGGAAAGGGGGACTGAGCATAGATTTGGAATCAAGCAGGCCTGGGTGTGAATTCTGGTTCTATGTGCAACGAACTCTTTAAAAAATCTACTTTACCTGTTTCTTCATCTACAAAATAAATATAACAGCCTCCACCTTGTCAGATTGTTGCAAGGAACATAGATAATGTAAGTAAAGCTACTAACTCACAATAGGTTTTGCTTTCCTTTTATTTAAAAAATCTGAAAGGCCACACTAAGAATTGTTCTTTTTTTAAAGTAGTGTAATTCGCCATGAAGTTAAAATAATGACAACAACAAAAATAAGACAGTGATGATCATTTTGAGCCTGATTCATATTCATCTCATGAGGCAGTTATTTTACATTCAATGTTTATTTCCACTTAAATAAGGTATTGAATAAGAACAGTGTGGATATGAAATAACAGAATTTCAGATTATTGAATAGGCTTAACAGAAAAATTCACTCTCCCCAAACCCCAGCTTTCACCATTCTCCAGAATCATCATTGCTCTGCTATGTCTACTGGGGTATGCACATGATAGAGAAGAGAAAGAAACAAACAAAAATAACTAAATTTAAAAATTATTTTTAGTTCCTCAACAAATAAAAGATCAACTTCAAAATGAAACAATCCTTCACGTGCCAATTTTTGTGTGCAACAAAAGTACAAACTCTAGTTCTGTATGCATCCAGTAAATAAATACGTAATTCTTTCAGCATAATCTTGCTTCACATAGAACATTCACCACAAATCTTGCTTCTATCCCAACCAGTATTAGGAAGAGGAAGTAGACTGTGCTTTCACTGCACCAAAGGATTGGTTTTCCTTCTCTCTCTTCTCTCTGCCCATTTCTCCCTTTAAAATGCTGCTTTCTTTTCTCTGATTTCTGCCTCTTCCCTTTGAAATCCTGCAGGTTGTCCGGCCATACCAGACCATGTCCAATCCCATGAGCAAGCTCACTGTTCTCAACAGCATGCATTCCCACTTCATTCTGGCTGACAATGGCACCACCGGGAAATATGGAGCGGAGGTGAAACTCAGGCGACAGCTGGAAAAGCATATTTCGCTCCAGAAGATAAACACAAGTAAGTAGCTGCTTTTCCCACTCTCATGCCTCCTCAGAAGTGTGTTGGAAGTGAATAACTTTAAGTACAGCATGCAGAAATCCTATGAAAACTTGAGCAAGTTTCGAGCATGGATCATTATGATTTCTACTGGGCCAGTGGTTAGAATTAGAGGAAGTTGTCTAGAGGACAATTGGAGGCCTGAGAAAGGATCGCACACTTGATTGGCGGACTCCATCTCATTTATCGTGCATGAAAAGTTCAGCCCCTTCTGGGATTTGTGGATGCAGATGAGCTTTTCTCTCCAAACGTTTCCTACATCTTTTACACAAAATATTCTTAAGGAGGAAAGGCACCCTAGGGAAATTGTTTATATTTATTACACTATTTTTGATAGCTAGAAAAAAATACTTGGCTTTGATCTTAGCACAGATATGGCTGTGTGAAGGTATTCCAAGGGAACTGACATTCTCTAAAACATCACATGTAACCATCTTGATGAAACTTCAATTCCATCTCATATGAATTCATTCATGGTCTCATGATACGTATGTATTTAGATATATGTATACCACATGCTATGTATCCGACGGTTACACTGAAGTTCTCTCTTGCGTATTTCTGTGTTCTATGCTTTATCGTGCACACATTTGTTTTAACTGTGAAGGCTACCATTGTAATGACAGCACTGCTCCCCTGCTCACTAAGTGCCTGGCATTTCCATGTGATAGAGGTATGAAAATAATCTACTGTCTCTTCTCACAGAATAAAATTCAATTTGTTTTCACAAAGTAACACGCGAGGCTTCTTGGCCGGCTCAGACTTTGCAGTCATCCACTGTGTGTCCCATCAGGGAAACGTGAATTGAATTGATTGAACTTTCAAAGCCTGCAATTCCAAATAAGAAAAAAGTTTTCCCTGGATGGATAAGTTCTCAAAAGTTCAACTTTTCCAAATGGCTTTTCTCTTCTCTAGCCTTTTCTCTGCATCTGGGTTATAGCAAGTGGGGTTTCCTTGCTATAACCACCTTTCTCCCAGGACTGGGATGTTCAGCCTACAAGACCACAACTTCTTTTTCTTATTCTCTCCTTTCTGGTTTTACTTTTGAGGGACTGCTTGTGTTTAGGCAGTCAACTTTCATACCTTCATCTTTTTCGTAGGGAAGTGTAGAACAATAAATTTCGGTGTAGGCCTGAAAGGAAAATTGTATTAATAAACTCTCTTCTAAGAATCCTCAACTGTCTTTGGAAAGGGAAAACACGGTATTATCCTGAAGGAAACATCTTTTGGGGGGAAAAAAAGGAGAAAAGACTAGAAAATGCGATAAAGCACTATAAGCAAGGGGTGGTAGGTTTTGTTATCCTGAAATTGAATGTTATTATAATATTCGATAGAATGGGTAAATGTTATATAACTAGTGTTATCTGTTTAAGTTTTTTATAGGCTGTAGCATTTTTTTTTTACACTTTCAGATTAAGGATGAGAGCCTACCTGGGAGTCACCTGAAAGCTGAAGAGGTGGGAGCAGGGTGGACAAGGAGCAAATTCACTCAAGTTTGGCTCAGTAATGAGACAGAGTCTGTCCAGATGAGCCAATCCTGTCATTATGTCAGCCCCTGGTGGCGGCTGAGACAGTCAGTCAGTAGTGTTAGGAGGAGAGGTGGGTGTGATTGCATACATTATGCACCAGCTAAGGGGTGCCCACCTGAGTTAAAACCTATCCAGTGCCTCCTAGGCTGCCCAAGGAAAGGGTGTTCTATTCTAATTGGTCAGCCCCTAATTTACTCTGCTGATAATTAGACACTATGCCATCATACACTCTCCCACTCTCCCACAGAAATACTGTCCCCCAGGCTGTCCGAATATATATTCAGCATTTCTTCATTAAGTGTTGATCCTCCTCACTGCTTATGAGTGGCCTGCATGCCACAGTAACCTTTCAACAAGTCTATTTTCCTACATAATGATCTTCTGGAGAGTATTTTGCTTAAATATTAAGTGAATCCTGCTCAGGAGACCTTTAAACCCTTTTTGATCAACATGCCAGTTATCTGCAATAGCATGTTGCTGGGGTCCAGCCCCAGCGGGTCCAGGGGTCCCCAAAGGTGTGGACGGAGTCGGCGAAGAAGGAATGACACGGAGACAGCGTTCAGATGATCAGCAGCCTTGCCAGGATCTCTAGCCACAATCTCCAGCCAAGTTCTGTGTCCATGTTTTCTTGGTAGGTTCTCCAGCCAGGTTCTCCAGGTTCTCCAGCCAGGTTCTGTTGCCGTGTTCTCTCTAGGTTCTCCAGCCAGGTTAAGTTTA
>NW_006291965.1:1582749-1612631 GCF_000327345.1 Myotis davidii
ATCTCTACCTGGGGAAACAACCTTTCTCGGAGAGGTGACCTTGGTTAAAACACATAGTGCCAAGAAAGTGAGCAAGCATATTAAGAACAGTATGCCATATATGCCAGGTCCCTTGAAACAGCAAGGATGGACCGGCTCCCAGCAGCATGTTACAAGCACAGTGTCTTCCATATGTATACTATGCTGGCCTCTATGATCTCATCTCTCCCCTCCCTCCACTCCTCAAACCATTCCAATCATGCGTTTAGTAAACAAGTATTTCTTGAACTCTTATTTTATACCAGTCATGGTGAAGGTCTAGAATAATAGTAGTAGACAACTCATTGAGCTTAAGTCAAGAGGGGCAAACAGAGAAATAAGTAAATAAGTAAACAAGTAAATATATGATGCCTGGTAATAAAAAGCACTATTAAGAAAAAATAAAGCAGAAATATATGTGCATGTGGACATGTGTGCACATGTGTGTGCGTGTGTGCATGTGTGTTGGGAGGATAGTGTAGATTAGGTGGTCAGGAATGGCCTCTATGAGGAGGTGATGTGTAAGCAGAGGCCTGAAATCAGGGAGCTGGCTGTGGAAAGAGCATTCTGGGGAGAATTAAAGCGGGGACAAAGGCCCCAGGTGTTCAGTGAAGAGCAAGAAGACCTGTGTAAGGAGTTGGAATTTATTCTAACAGAACTTTGATCTGGTAAGTTACAGGAGCTCCCTTATGGTTTAAAGGAAGCAACTGCAATACTGGAGAAGAGAGATGGCAGTGGTTTGAATTAGGATGGCAGCAATAGAGGTGGCAAAAAGTGGTTATAGTCAAATATTTTTTTCTTAACTGATCTTTTTTTTCATGTAACAAATTTTGCATGACGTAAAATTTACCATTTCAACTATTTTAAGTGTAAGTTCAGTGGCATTAAGTACATTTCATTATTGTGCAAAAAATCATGGCTCTCTATCCCCAGAACTTTTTCGTCATCCCCAAACTGAAACTCTGCACCCATTAAACACTATCTCCCCATGCCCTCCTCCCCCCAGACCTGGTAACCACTGTTCTACTTTCTGTCTTCATGAATGTGCCTATTCTAGGTACCTTGTGTAAGTGGAATCATTTTGGTCCTAGGATATATTTTGAAGGTAGAGCTCAAGAGGACTTGCTAATGAATTGAGCATTTGGGGTAAGGAATAGACACATCAAGGATGCTGCATGGTCATCCATACAGATACCATCGTATTCTTAAAATAATGGTACCAGGTTAGAGTCTAATGAGTATGTCTTTACAGAAAAGAAAGGGAGTTGAGGATAATTCTCAGGGGAATTGGAATGAGGTCTCTAAGAAGGAGGGAAGGGGTGAGATTCAGTGCACACATGAAAATGCGGCCTTGGGTAGAACAGGGACAATTTTATCCTGTGTAGCACAAGTGAAGGCAGAGTATCTGGGTGCAGGTGTGGGCAGGATGGAGCATTTTCTGGTGGGAAGATCAGGTGGGTTTGTAGACCCACCTGATATTTGTGACCAAGAGTTTAAAGTGCCATGAATCATCAGGGTTGTGTGTTTTCTCTCCACCCACGTTCAGTTTGAGTAGTAGAATAAGCTAGGGTTGGGTTGAGCACACGCTGGGATTTTGTCAGGCAAGTACAAAAGAGGAAGAGAGGAACTATATGTACTCTATACACATATATCCAAGGAGTACTATCCTAAGTGTCTATGGATGAAAGCAATGCTGTGGCTGACAGTCATGAGAATATAATCATTCATCTAAAAGACCAGACTGAGGCACAGAGAGGTGGTTAAGTGAATTATCAAAAGTGACCCAAACCTTTAGTTCAGCGGTTCTCAACCTGTGGGTCGCAACCCCTTTGGCGGTCGAATGACCCTTTCACAGGGGTTGCCTAAGACCATCCTGCATATCAAATATTTACATTATGATTCATAACAGTAGCAACATTACAGTTATGAAGTAGCAACAAAAATAACTTTATGGTTAGGTCTCAACTTGAGGAACTGTATTTAAAGGGCCAGAAGGTTGAGAACCATTGCTTTAGTTAGTATTGCCAAACATCACATATACTAAGCTTGAACTAAAACAGTGATGGCGAACCTATGAACTCATTTTTTTCGTTGATTTTTCTTTGTTAAATGGCATTTAAATATATAAAATAAATATTAAAAATATAAATCTTTGTTTTACTATGGTTGCAAATGTCAAAAAATTACTATATGTGACATGGCACCAGAGTTAAGTTAAGGTTTTTCAAAATGCTGACACACCAAGCTCAAAAGGTTTGCCATCACTGAACTAAAATAAGCAAAAGTCCATAATAAACAATACCTCCTACTAATTTTATTGATGTTCACATAGTCACACAAGTTGAATCAACTTAGCACATTTCTACATCCACCTATGTGGATGTGTAAATATATGTGGCCTGGTGCACAAAATTTGTGCACATTAAAAGGGAATTAATTAGAGGAAATATATTAATATTGCTATTTGCCCTTTCTCTATAATAGAAGTGTCAGAGATGAAAGAAAATTAGTAAAATGTATATGAAAATCTCCCTCCTGTCAGAGTCTGGGGTGCCCCACCCACCTGCATGCGCCTCAAAATCGCACGAGACTCAGACCCAGCTGGCCCTACCCCCGTCAAGCCCTGCCAGGCAGGGGGCTCAGCCTCAGGTCCCCCATCAAGCCCTGCTGGGGAGGGGGAGCAGCCTCAGGCCCCACACCCCACCGTGAGGACAAGAGTGTGCGAGGGCATGATAATCATTTGCATAGTAGCTCTAATTATATCAATCCAATTCTGCCTGCCCTCAGAAAACCTGCCCCTAAGTATTTACTTTTATATATATAATAGAGGCCTGGTGCACAAATTCAAAATAATAAAGGTTTTCTTTCATCTCAAAATAATTTTGAAGGAAATCCAGACATTCATATAATTTCATTATATTTCATTATCATAAATATTATAGTACCAAAACATTTTTTAACTTGTATTGGCAAAATGTAGGGTAGATTTTAGAAGTATTTCCTTAACTCAGTGACAACATAATGGCAAACATTATCCAAGGACTCTTTAACAATTCTTTCAAAAATTAAAATTTTATTATTTAATTCTAAAATGTATCCAGAAAATTTGACAATAATCTTTTCAAGTCCTAGTTCTACTTACTCTTAGCAGGCCAAAAGCCATTTAAATATTGCCCAGCAATTCTTTAAAAGGAAGATTAGAAAAATCCCCAGAAATTTTGACTTTCTTTCAAGAGTTAAGAGGGAAGAATATAACATTTGGGAAAAGAGGAGACCTTTGTTTATCACCAGTGACAATAAGCTGACAGTGACAGGGAGACCTGGAAATTCAGATCATCATGGCTGTGACCTTAGATAAATTACCGTATTTCTCTTAGATTTTTGTTTCTGCAACTGTGAACCAGGGACAATATTCCCTCACAATGTTGTGATTAAATGAGTCAGCAAGTGAAGGATCTGTCATGTGGCGCTTCAGAAAGATTGGGTGCCTTTCTGACTTCGGGGCACTGTGGTCCCCCGGCAGGAAGCCATGTCCCATGTATATATGGCCTGACTGCCATCAGTGCCAATCTGAGGCCCAAGCCCTTTCATTCAAAGCCCATCAGAGTCTAGGGTGTTCATCAGGATATCTCTACTACATGTGGAAACTGGCTGATTGTTAAGAAGCCATGCATCCTTGAGTCCAAAGGGGAAAATGAGGCTCACAATTATATTCTGGAACATATCATCCAACCTCTGCTAACATTACTTATTGAGGTGTGATTGATTTACATTCTCAGTCATTGCAGCAATAACCAGAAACCTCCTTTGTTTTTTCTGCATTATTGAAAATATATTCTAAACTGTGTTATTCCTCCTGCCTGAGCAAATAGAGAATAATGAGAAAATTTAATCTTTCTTTAGAGATTCAAGCTATCCCCGTGTGTTGGAGTAATCATAACGAATGTCACTTAGGTTTGTTGAGTCTCTACTTGGAGGTGTCAGATCTTGTGCTAACGGTGAATTGGCCAAGAATATATCTTAAAAGCTTAGATTTGGTCCAATATCAGCTTTTTTTCTTGTAATTTACCACTTTATTCAAAAAGGTGAATAAAATGGGGAAAGATGACAGGAATCTAGTTCTCTTTGGGCTAAGTTTGATTAAAGTGTTACTCCTTTGTATTTGAATTTTATTTTAGGTTTGGCAGAATGCAAATTTTTATTTGGATTACCTGTCTAATTATATTGTGAACATCAACTTTGGTTGTAGGATATTTCCTTGTAAGACTAGAATTTTCTGACTTTGTCATCTCCCTACTATAAAGTGGATTCTGCGTCAGACTAAATTCATAGTCCAAGGCATCATAGATAGAGTAGTTACAGGTATACCTATTTTGTGACATTAATTGACAAGAGTATCTGGTAGGTTTAAATTTCCTTAACCAGTGCTTTTGCTACTGTCAGGATTTTCTTGAAAGAGAATTTGATGTTCTGCTCTTCCTTTGCCCCTTTGTAACAACTGACATTTGAGGAAGCCACCAAGAGTGCTTTTCTCTAAAGCAGCAGATTAAAATGGGCTTGGCATTGCTAAGTAAACAAGTAGCAGAAATGATTGCAGAACTCACAAAGCATAATTAAATTTGATATTTGAGGATATTGCTATTTAGAGTTTGCTGGAAAGCATGTTTTATTGTTCAGTCCCTAAACCAAAACACCTATTCATTTATGACTGTGTATTTACTCACACAAACTAACAAAAATAATGATAATAATATTGTCTCTCAGCAGTATAAACTATCATTCCTGAGATGTTAAGCCTTATTATGGGAACAAATATTTCCCCATTCCACTGGCTTGTATGATAGACAAGCCCCATAAACATTCTAATGAACGGAGTGAGTCAACAGTGGTGAAGTATAATCGGTTATATGAGATTTTATTTTAAGATGCTCATGCCCTGACCAGTGTGGCTCAGTTTGTTGGTGCATCATTCCATTCACTGAAAGTTTGCAGGTCCAATTCCTGGTCAAACCTTCAAACCTAGGTTGAAGGTTTGATCCCCAGTTTGGACACATATAGGAGGCAACCAATCAATCTCTCCCTCTCTCAGTTCCTTCCTCTTTCTCTAAATAAAAAATCTATAAATATATTCTTAGGTGAGGAGTCAAAATAATAATAAAAGAAAATACTAAATTCATCTCTGTGATCTGACACAACTAATTTAAAGCATTTCATTTCAGTGAAATCTCCATAATTAGGAAGAAGTACTCATGACTGCACCATTTATACCCTAGCTCCCTTACCATTTTTTGGTGATAATTCTTAAACATGGCTGTAGTCATCCTCCACCAGGTTGACATTGCCTCCTCTAGGAGACATTTAAAAATATCAGGGGGATTTGGGATTGACACAATTTCAGGTGCTCCTGAATGGCACTGGAGAGGAGGCAGGAATGTCAATATTCTACCACACACAGGGCAGTTTCACATGAAGAATCACCTGGCCCAAATGCCAATCATATGCCGTAGGAAACACTGCTCTGACTATGTTTGTTTCCTTGAGTTTTCTCTTTGTTTGTTTTTCCCAAATATTTCTAGTAGCTGACTCAGCGGGCCACACCTTTTCAAGGTAAAAGACTTGCAGAAGCAGCAGCAGTAGTGAGCCACTGGTGAGATTCAAAGCATTAACCACCTGTGAAGCACAGGCTGGGTGCCAGCCTAGGATATTTCCTTCAGGTCCTCATGTCACTTGCTGTTGGGTAGTTCTGCCTTATGTCTAGCTTCGTTGTTCTGAATCTGCACTCTTCTGGGTGAGAACCAAAATCAGTCTATGTTAGAGCTCTCAGTGTATTCAAAACTGTCAGTGGACTTGAGTTGACCTTTCTGCATTGTGGCTCTAAGGAGCTCTTTTTCATTTGGAGAGAAACACCAACCTGCTTAACAGGCAGAACTGACTCATGAAGTAAATCAGAATTTCCAACTCAGCAGCACCTGTGCTTAGCACCACTGCTTTACACATTCCAGTCTCGGTAACTCCAGAAATGTGCTCAGCAGTGGAGCTCCCCATTGTTGAGGGCTTGCTGCTCAGAGAAATCCTACAGTTCCCCATTATTAGCTGATTTGGGGGCATAGGCAGAGGCCCGGAAATGTGGTTACTTTATCCCCTAGAGAGCCTACTCCCTAGAATTCATTGCCCAAGGGATATTTTAATAAATCAAAATTCTAGTAGAATAAAGAGTCCAAAATTGAATACAAAGAGAACTCTAGTTGTTTTTATCTATACAAAACTGAGAATTATTTTGGAAATAAGGGAGCAAGGCAGTAATATAAATCTTGACTGAATGAATAAATTTATGAGATAAAACACCACAAAGCAATGCTTTTTAAAAATTAATAATCTTTCATTTCTGATATGTGTTTCTCATTTCCCGGGACTGCAGTAGACACCTTTTATGTCTGAGTATTTTCCTTTTGTTAAATTATGAAGTCAACTTACCCTGGAAATTTGACATAGATTATCTAAGGAGTATCATTGACATCCTTAATAGATTTACCAACCTCTCTGACGCCAAAACTAATATTAATGCACATAATAAGCGCTCAATAAAGAGATGCTGGGTTGGCATGAAAGAAATTTAAGTGATTTGACCCAGTCATATTATTATAAGAAATGTGTGAATTTACAGTTTCAAAAAAAATTTTTTTTAATGTTTTAGCAAGAGCAGCATCGATGAAATAACATAGAGCAGCCAGGAGACTATTTTGAAGGATTGTAATCACTTATATATAAATAAATGATATATCACAAGTATATACATATTACTTGTCTTTATTCTTATGATTAAGTCAGTCTCATTTCTTTGTATTTATATCAAATACAGAAAGGCCAAGCCTGAAGTGGTCAACAGTAGCACAGAGAGGGAGGCAGATGGCAAAGGGAAGATATAAGGTATGAGCTACATGGAAGTTTCTTTGGAAAGTTTTCCATCTTGGAGTAAGTTGGATATCCACACAGGGAGAGTTGTTATGAGGCCCTTGGGGCCCTTGCCCATGGTCAACATTGCAAACCTAGCATGGTCCTCTTTCCACTGAGCCTTCATCTAGCTCTGAACCATTTCATTCACTAGAACAGAGGTTCTGCTGCTGTAATAAAGACTCAACACAATGGATGCCTAAATGAGATGGGAGTTTCTTTCTCATGCATATGTTATTCTGAACATGAGTGCAGATTTGATATGATAACCTCACAGTGTTGAGAATTCAGATTCCTTCTTTCTTTCGCTCTGCCCATCTCTGTTTTCATGGATCGATGGGAGCTCACCATTGCCTCTACATTCTGGCCAGAAGGAATCAGGAAAAACAAACAAGGGAAAATCATAACTCGTCCTTTAAAAGGCACAATAAGAAAGCCATACACACCATTTTGGCTTACATCCTATGTGCCAATATGTGGTCACATGTTCATACCTAACTAAAAAGGAATTCTAAAATGTAGTCTTTATTCTGGGTAAACTCATAGCCAGCTAAATATTTCATCACTGCAAAAGAAGGAAAGAATTGGTCTTGGGGTACAACTAGCAGTTTTGCCACCCCTTTTCAGTATAGCATGCCAGATGATTATTAAGAAGTAGCTGGAGTTGGCACGAGATAAAATGTACCTGCCATTCATAAGTAAGACACACCTATATGTTCCAATATCACTGGGAAGTCTGGTCCAAAAATAGCTCCTATACTGTATGCTTCATATCTTGCTCTTCCACTCTTCCTCTGTGAGTTTTTTTAAATTCACTAACTTGAACGGATCCCGTTAGCCTCAGAGTACTTGCATGTGCCAGGCTATGCATAATGCATGTACGTTGCCTAATGAATCCTTAACCATGTATTTTGCTGCATGTTATTTGGTAACATTTAAAATCCCGAGATATTAAAAATAAATAGAATAGATTCTATGTTTCTATGACACTGTACTATTAATATTAATGTTTCAAAAATAAATCCTGGAAAAATGTGACCTACATATGACAGTAGAATAGAGATTGGCTAGCTTTTCAACTCCATCTTAAAACTGAGCTTTAGCCCTAACCGGTTTGGCTCAGTGGATAGAGCGTCGGCCTGCGGACTGAAAGGTCCCAGGTTCAATTCCGGTCAAGGGCATGTACCTTGGTTGCGGGCACATCCCGAGTAGGAGGTGTGCAGGAGGTAGCTGATTGATGTTTCTCTCCCATCAATGTTTCTAACTCTCTATCCCTCTCCCTTCCTTTCTGTAAAAAATCAATAAAAAATATATTTAAAAAACAACAACTGAGCTTTGGCCTGTTAGGGAAAAGGACAAGAGACCTATCTTAGGGAATAAGAACAGCCCATCTTCCTACTTTGTTGAGGAACATTTAATGAGACCTGATAAGCAGGTGAGCTTGTGGGGAGTTTAAAGCCTTTTTATATACCAATTATCCAATTTGACATTTCTACATGTTAATAACCCCTAAATGGTAATTAATAATTTGGAAAGATGCAGCTGAAGGGCTCTTAAAAACCTCCTGAATGCCAGAACATATACAATTGAGAGTATTCGCTGATGCCGACAGTTATTAAGATGAATTAGTAGAGCTTCTCCCATAAATGGTGAGTGGTCACCTGTTTTAGAGGCTGAGGTACACGTGACACTATTGATTAGGTTTCCTTTTATTTTAGTTCATGTTATCCAGTGAAACTCAAAAGGCAGAGCCTTAAAAAAAACGGCAGAGTTTTAAGACAGTTGGGGTTTCCCTCTGTCTAAGGGATCTGTTGCCTTATAGATTTAAAGAAACCAGAGGCAGGGGCTTCGAAAATAAACCTCACTTTCCTCTCTGGGTACTCTCTATGTAGAGCAGTTTCATCGCTTTGTGTCTGCCTTACCTGGCGCATTTCCCTTCATCCTTTCATAACAGCAAACTCAGAACTATTGGGATTTTTTTATTCACACCAGCTTCTGTAGAAAATGGACTCAAAATTTAGGAACCCCATTAGAAAACACTATAAACAAATTCAGTAAACAAATGACAAAGCAGAGGAGATATTTGCTACCCTGAAAAGGAGCTAGTTTCCACAATAATCAAACAGCACATACAATTCAAAGGAAAAATCCTATAAGAAAATGGGCAAAATATACCAACAGAAAGAGCACAGGGAAGAAAATGCAAGTGCCCAGCCTCGTTCAAAATTAAATAAATGAAAATTAAGAGAAATGAAATGATTTTTAATGTATCCGATTAGCAAAACACAAAGTTTTACTAGTAAAATATCTCGTGTCAGTAAGTGTAGTAGATGGAAATGTGTACTGGTGTGTGTGTAAATATGGACGACCTATTTGAAAGACAGTTTGGTAACCCTATTGAATTTTAAATGTACACATCCTTTGGGCCTATAATTTTACTTCTGGGAATTTATTCTATGCATATTCATTGCAATAATGTTTAGAGTAATAAAAGTGGAATTAACCCAAAGATTCGCCAATATGTGACTCATTAAATTATATGTAGATATACAGTGAAATACTCTGAAGCTATTGTGAGTAATGCAGCAACTCTGTTTGGGTTCATATGGAAAGAAATCCAAGGGTAAATTTTTTTCTTTTCTAAAGTTAAAAACCAGCTGTACAACACACATCTGTGCTTACTATAACATTTATCTTTTTAAAATTATATATGTATATACATATCTATGTGTATATATGTATATGTGTATATACAGATATACATGTATACTTATAAAACATCTGAAAGGACACAGGTGAACAATTATTAGTTGCAGCTTCTAGGGAGTGAGACTTGAGATGGGAAAGGTAAAATGAGAATTGACACTTTCAATGTTGTTTTTTACGTGAGCAAATACATATTTTATAAGAGAAAGAGAGGGATAGAGAGGAGGGGAAGAGAGAAGAGAAGGGAAAAGAGAGGGAAGAAAGATGGAAAGAAGGAAAGGAATGAAGAAGGCAGAGAGGGGGGGAGGAAGAAAGAAAGCCTTTGGAAGTAGTATGACTATCCATGTAATGCAGTTTAGTGCCTTCTTCCCTTGAGTGCATATACTATGTCATTCCTGAGCTGTGGATAAGGAGCCAACACAGCTTTGATTTCCCTTGTTCACTCAAAACACAAAGTTTTACTAGTAAAATATCTCGTGTCAGTAAGTGTAGTAGATGGAAATGTGTACTGGTGTGTGTGTAAATATCGACGACCTATTTGAAAGACAGTTTGGTAACCCTATTAAATTTTAAATGTACATATCATTTGGGCCTATAATTTTACTTCTAGGAATTTATTCTATGCATGTTCATTGCAATAATGTTTACAGTAACCCTCCACTGACAACCTTCCACTCCTAAGACAAATGGAAAGAATTAAGTCAGAAAATCTAGGGGGATGGGCTAGTTAAGGAAACATAAAGAATAATATTCTAAAATCCTATCTAAAGGATGTGTATAAAAATTATGAGACCAAGGCAATAGGTTTTATGCTTACATTTGATAATAGCTGAACTGAAAGCAAAATTATCTTTTCTATTAAGAGTTGGTGAATGGCAAAATAGCCTAAGTCTATCCCCAATCCTTAGCCATAACCAGATACTCTAGTACTCTGTAATGGGGCTACTGAAACTTTCCTACTTTTGTATCTGTACTGTGAGTACAACCTATTAGAGTTAGATTATTTATTTTTTCCTTCATCATGCTCCTGGGCACCCCGAAGTCCAACTCCTTTCTCTCTGGGCCCTCCTCTCTGTGATAGAACCCAGCTCACTCAACAGCTCATTCAATAGCTGTTGCATGCTAAAGGTTGTCTGTCATGCTCCCTGGGGAAACAGTGGCTCCCACTATATTCTTTATTCCTCTATACTTTTAAGATGCTTCGTATGGAGCCAAAACACATGTCATAAGTTCTTCAGCTTTTCAAAATGTGGCAAAAATGAGAACTCCAAATACCTTTCATTTAAAATAAATAGCGATTTCTCTCTCTCTTCTATTTCCGCTTCATAGTACTACTTGTCTTACTCTACCAGTCTTTGCTTGTGTGCTTATAATATACAAAGCACTTTATGGGATGCAAGATAAATAAGACCTAGCTGTACACTTGAAGAACTTCGAGTTTTACAAATACATTAATAACTAGTGTTTACTAAGTGGTATTCTAAACCCTTTACAAAAACAAAATTGATTTATTTCTTATAATAACCCTATGAAGTGAGTAGCATTATTGTTACTCCCATTGATCCAAAAGTTCACTGAAGCTCAAAGAGATCAAGGAATAGTCCCAAGGTCAGACTGCTAATAAGTGGCAGACCCAAGAAGTCTGCCTGCGTACATGCCTCAGCCACTGCGCTCTCTCGCCTCTCGGTGTGCAAAGAGCTGCATTATAAAGCAGCAAGTGTTAAATGCCCTTCAGTGATACAAAGTGCAATAGGAATTCAGACAGAGAACATATCTGGAGGAATATTCATAAGGGTACAAGGCCAAGGTATTTTAAGAAAGATTTTGACAGATGTAATGCTGGCAATGATGGCAAGTGATGTAGCTGAAAACATTCAACATCCAGAAATTTAATGAACAGCATGCAGGCTAATTCTTTTTTTAATTTTTATTAAATTATTTATCCTGTCTTAAGCAAAATTTCAGCTACATGTGAACTAGGGTTAATTTTTTAGGAATATGACCATTAGAATCATATGGAGAAGTTATGTATTTTCACTGTTTACCTTTTTTATTCTTTTTTTAAAAATATATTTTATTGATATTTTTACAGAGAGGAAGTGAGAGGGATAGAGAGTTAGAAACATCGATGAGAGAGAAACATCAATCAGCTGCCTCCTACACACCTCCTACTGGGGATGTGCCCGCAACCACAGTACATGCCCTTGACTGGAATCGAACCTGGGACCTTTCAGTCCGCAGGCCAACACTCTATCCACTGAGCCAAACCAGTTAGGGCCACTGTTTATCTTTAATCAAATCTTCTTAATAAGGTGATATGAAGGTAAATTACAGAATAATATGATAGATTGGACATTATGCATACATTATACATATAGACATATGTGTATAATATAGATATAGATGATATAGGTATACCTATATAGATGATATAGGTTAGATATAGGTATGGATATGGATATAGGTATAGATATAGGTATGGATATAGGTATAGATATAGCTTTGGATAAAGATATAGATACATTACATATATTTATCTATTTATTGCCTTCATTTTCCAGATGGGAAAACCCACTTAGAAAAGGTCAGTGTCCTGCTTAAACGTATATAGTGAATTAGGTGGCACAGCTTTTATGTGAACTCAGAATTCCCATTTGTGGTCTGCAGCTCTTTGCTCAGCATGGTCACTACCTTGGTTTGGGGGGTATTTTTCTTATTTCATTTAATTTAGCGCCAGAGAAACTCAAATCAGAAAAAGGTTTTCTGTGCACCTGAGCAAGGAACAAAAGCAGGATCTTAGGGCATCAGGCTCATGTGATGCAAAATCCTTAGTCCTTTATTCCCTCATTTTTCCCCCTGAGAACATTTTTCCACTATGTCCTGAAGGATAATTAAGGAAATATCAAGATATTTGGTGTCATACTCAATGGATACCTGATATTCAGACTTTCCATTTTTAACCATGCAACAAATCCAGTTGACCTTCACTAAAATGTCATTTTAACTTTTGTTCATTAGGATTTGGTATGGGGGGTACAAAGAAATAAACTGAAAGCATAACAGTGCTATTCACTCTGCACAGAAAAGGTAGCTAAGTTAATTTTTGAGTGTGGTTCCATGAACAAATGCTCATGCTACGTTTCCAGTAGGGTTTGTATTGATGTCTATTTGAGGCTTTGCTCATAGTACTTAGCAAGAGGTCTAATTTCTGTACACAGTGGTATAGCGGCCCGGGGAGGCCTGTCCTCCCAAGCCGAATTTATGTTCCCAGGAACATGCAAATTAGTACCTTTCTGGAAAATACGCAGTAGTTATTCTTAGCTTGTTATTTTGCAAATTATTGAGAATCCAGAGGAACCAGCCTTTATAGTTTGTGCTTCGAGGAATATTGCTTTACGCTTTCCCCAGTGAGTACATTCTTATGAAAAGGCAGCTCTGACAGGTTATGGGCAGTGAGGATTTATCAAATTCTGTGAAAAGTGGGGTGAGACCCTATTATGCCTCTGACCAATCAGCTACCCGCTGCCCAACCACTGACTGCCAACAGCTGCCACAGGTTGAGGCTGCTCTGCAAGTCTGGCTGGATCCTGGAAGCTAGGGCCAGAAGACCTCACTTGAGGGCCTGGGGTCCTCCAAGCATGTTGTTTCTGGGGAAAAATCAAAGAAGGTCAGAGCGGAGGCCTCCCTTTGAAATGAGACACTGCCGGAGTCATCTAACCCAAAGCTAGCTTGTTCAGTAAGTTAACAACTGCAGAGAGATGATTTACCATTAAATTTATCTCCCAGTAAGGGGTAGAATAGCCAAATTGGTAGGAAACCTATTATAATGAAAGAGTTTTGATGACTTTTTTGAAGCTAATAGATGATAGATAGATAGATAGATAATAGATAGGTGATAGATAAAAGAAAGATGATAGAGATGTATATGATATAGATATAATCAATACATATTATATCTATTTATCTATCTAACTGGTCATTTTCTTGACCAATGAGAGAAAGAGAAGAGAAGGAAATGTGGGCATCTCTTCAGTCAATAATATTACACATATTGAGTGACACGTTGATCTTGGTTTCAATTCCTCTTTAAAAAGAAATTAAGTACATCAGCCTCTGAAAAAAAGTATTCCTTTTAGGTCAAAAGTAGCTAATCACCTGAGAAGAGGATACATATCTCCAGAAATCAGAAAGATGTTTTTTTAAAGTAGGAAGGGGGGAATTCAGTTCTTGTTCTGTCTTAGAAAACACAGCATTGAAAGGTTCATTATAATTAGTGTTGCAACAACTAACATTTCTTGAGGAAGTTACTAAATGTTAAGCATTGTTGCAGGTACTTAACATGACTTAACTCACTTGACCCTAGAATCACCACAGCAATCAGCTAGGCTGAAACAGAAGAATGGAAGGAAACCCCCTCAGCAAAGAGAACGTTGATTTTAAGGACCTGTTTAGGTGAAGGAGTGATGGGACAATCTCTAGATGGTACAGGAGGGCTATTTGATGCTTTGCGTAATTCTGAATGTGCATCTTTCATTGCCATCACATGTATAAATTCATATAAATTGGGTGATCGGTCTGCTTTAATAAAAGTGTATCCAACTGTTGGGTTGTAGAAATTTCAAAGATTTTATTTTTGGACAGGATGCCTGCCGTTTTTCTCTCTTGAGACCCGCTTGTTTTATTCATTTTGGGGTAGTTGCCAATTAGACCAAATTGGTAAGTATAATCAATGGACAACATGAATTTCCTCTTAAACCCCAACCAAGAAAAATAACCATAGAATCATGCATTTCCTTTAGAAATTCATAATAGTATTCTTCCTTGTGACTGCTGTTTATCTTCTTCTTTTCTAAGACATCCAACCACATCAGAGTTAGTTCCTTGTTTTTATTTATCATCTTAAAATACCATGTAAGATAGGGAGGCAGGAATGAGCATTTACTGAGGTCCTCGTATGATCCAGGCACAATGCTTGGCATTCTTACATATACTGTCTCTTTTCATACAAAAACATTCAGGCAGGAATTATCTTCTTAGACTGACGTGATTCTAACACCCTTGCTCTTTTCACCCTACATAAGAAAGCATTTTTTCACTCAAAAAGACACTCCCCTAAAATTCTGTTACCTTGGAGGACTTAGAGGTTCTTATTTTACTCAGTAACTATTTGAACACAAACTATGCCAGACACGTTTTGAGCATCAGTTTAGGTGAAATTAATCATTGGCAGAACTCTGGGCAGAGGACATTGCCCAGCATCAAGATGGTGGAGGAACTCGCGGACACAGCACGAGCGGGCGGTAGAACAGGGTGATGGCATGGGGGTGGGGGTGGAGGCAAACAGAGGAGCTCCTGATCGTGTGCCCATGGCTACAGTCTCTCTTCATGTGACTCGTGGACTTCCCTTTGTCATCCTATGCCTGAGAATATATGAAGGAGGCTGGGAAGGCAAAGGGACGTTCAATTGTCATCACTGGCATCTTTTTTGATCATTGCACCATCATCCAACACATTGGGGTAACCATGACATGAAATTTTCCATCATTGAGCCCATAACTGTTCCATGAGATAAATAACAACTCTGCACGTTAATGGTCACAGCAGAACTTCATTTAGGAAGTCCTGAAAGTAGGAAGCAGCGGATTTATATTCTCAAAGACTGAAAGCTGTGGGTTCAAATCACATGACTTGACAAGGAAGTTAAATTTCCTCTGAGAAGGTTACATATATATCGGGAACATAGCATTGCCTTCTGGGGTTGCTCTAACCTGTTCGGCCCAGTCATGCAGACTTTCTACTGCTGACAGACACAAATCGCGTAAAAGGCCATCCACAATACAAACACCAAATTCATAATCAGTTAATGTGGTGACTTGCCATTTTTTGGATGTTCTCAACTGAATGTGCTCCGTGTAAAGAATTTTCCTCTAAATAATAGGTTGTGTGAAGAAGCCAGCACAGTTTAGGCATCTGTTCTCTCTTCGTCTTGGCTGGACACAGTTGGCTGTGTCGCTGAAAAGTTTGTCACGCTTGTTAATGAAAAGTCACTTTGTCAATCGAAACAACAATGAAGTCAAAAGAATAATGTTGAGAGAGTGGAACAAATTTGAGTGGAACCTATTTCTTAGTGTTTGCCCGTCTTGTTTATCTGACTCATTTTCCAATTCAAGCTAGGAGCTTCTCTTTTTGAGGAAAGAGCCTCTTCTACATTAGAAGTACTTGCTCGGGGACTGAGACAGTTTCTGTAAACAAATGAGTGTAACGGGAAATGTCCATGATTTTTATAAGGTCTCTGATTCTTCCACAACAGGGTAGAATGCTGAGATCTCCTTTCACATCAAAATAGATTTGAGTTGCAAATGTTTGACTGGCATATGGTCCCAAAGTCAGCAAAGTTTACTCTGCTGGTTGGATCTAACAGGTTCCTTTCATGATAATATAAACCTTCTTGTTTGGACCCAACCTCTTCCTGTTTCACTATCAAAAGACCATCCATATCTTTATTATTTCTTGTTTTTCTGGCTTCCCCTTCCATAATGCATGTGGACCTATGTCCCACCCATTCTGAGCTACTTGCAGTCTCCTTTAAATGACATAACCTGTCAGATATGTTTTGTCCTATCTTGACATAATTCCAATGTCTCCCTTACTCTACCTAATGGCAAAACTTACACTTCAAGTCTCAGTTCAGAATCTTCTCTTCTATGAAATCACACACACTCACACACACACACACACAATGATCTTTTAGGCTCAGTTATTCACCACATCCTCCATACTCCCATAGCACTCTCTGTAAACCTCTGTTGTAGCACTGGCTCTTTTTGGTAGAGTGGTTATCTGTCTACCTGCCTGCCCTGGCCCTCATCACCTGTAGATTGTGAGCCCCTTGTGAGCAGAGTCCGGGTCTCACTCATGTTTGTCATCCTGTAAACCGAGCACAGTGCCTGGCACATGCAGGTAGGTGCTCAATAAATTTTTAGAGTAAACATCAACACTTGTTTTTCTGGCCTGATTTCTAGCTCTGGTTTCCAGCCGACATAAAACTACATTAAATAAGCTTATGTATTAAAAGCCATAAAGGAAGGACAAAGAATAAAGCAATAACACATAGAAAGACTCAGGGAGGATAAATGGGTAGGGACATGTCCAGGAAAGATCACCGCCCATGCTTCTAACTTCATCTGCATGAAAGCATTCACTCTGAGAAACTGCACTTGTTGCTAAATCATTTCCGCCTTATGAATTTAGAGAGACTGAGAATATATTTTCTGTAGCTGCCAAGGCTAGCATGGCTTCATTATTTCCATTTATGCAGAGAAAGAAATACCTATCGATTTTGCCCTCATTCTTTAAAGTGATAATTGTCTGTGGCTGCTTTTCAGTCTAGATTAGGATCAACCCATTTCGTAGAAATGCATAGCTAACTTCAGAAAGTTAGACAAACAAAGCTAATGAGAAAACTTGTGCTGACTGAGTACTTTTCTGCCATAATCAGGGATATATTTAGAGAAGGTAAGGTATCTTATTCTCTAAGGGTCTTATAAAAAAAAAGTGGGCTGAGATTTTAATTTGCTTGAAATGGATGAGGCCAGAGAATTTAATCAGAGGACCCTTCAAAACTCCTTCTTAGAAATGAAAATATTTTCCCCATCCCTTCAAAAAAAATTATTTGGAGTATTTCAAGCCATTGAAACTAATGGATGTAAGAGCGAAGTATAATTCATACGGGCTTGCACAATGACTAGGAATATTGTTCCCAAAATGCCACTAATAGAGTTGTCAGACATTCTAACAGAATAAAAATCTTTTAACCTTGAACCATTAGCTAAAGATCATTAACCCCCAAGAAAAGTGATAATAAAGATGTTATGCACTATTATTGACCAAATTAGTGACAGCTGATGTGGGTTTTTTTTTTCTTTTTTGGCATCCATTTGTGAAATGAATAAGCAGCTATTCCCCTCACTGAGCAGGCAGTCCCTGTTCTGCGAGGCCAGATTTCAAAAGCTGCGTGGAGTTCCACCTGCCACCACCCCGCAGGCTAACACCGATGTCCCAAATCTCAGGCCAAAGAGTCAACGGTTCTTGGTGGCTAATGAGCCTTGGCGTCTCTGTGTCCATGCGGGGTTCTGTGGACAGTTCCTGCTGGAATGAGGCAGGGGAGGAAAAAACAGGTGCACCTTTGCTAAACAAGGGGTGAGGGTTGAGGAGTCAAACAGATCTGAGCTGAGCCCTCCTCATTAGCAGCATGGCTTCCATCCACAGGCAGTGACTTAGGTGCACATCACAACTTCCTGTGAAATCTGGGGGAGATCCCGGAGGAGGCAGCAATTAAATGTGGTGTGCCTGCCTCAGGAGTAGGGGTTGGGGGGGGGGGAAATCCAAAACTCACTGCCCTGGTATATGCACTTGTAGGTTCTGCTTTCTTGGCATGCATGAGCAGGATTTGTTTCATTCTCTTAATTTATTTGGTTTTATTATTCAAGAAATAAGAATCATTGTAGAGAGTATACATTATTGTTCGTAAATTTCAGCATTTAGGAAATGCCACATAGTAAATTCTTAATTCAGATAAACCCAAGTCTAAGCCTCCTTTTATCTAGTTTTGGTAAATTCAATCTTAATCTTTATTAGATCTATCTCTCTCTCCACCCTCCTGGTCTCTCTCCCTCTTTTCTTCCTTTCCTCTCACTTCTCACTCTCTCCCCCTTCCTTTCTCTCCTGCCACCTTCAGACTCCTTCTTCTCTCTAACCCTGCCCCTCTCATGTTTACAATATTTCTGGAAAATTGGGAAAGGGCCTCTTAACTTCCTTCAGCCAAGGTTACCGCTGATATAGTGACAGCCAAACCTGCTTGGCCGCTGGGGCAGAGGGCCCTGGTGCTCCCTCCCTGAAAAAAGCCAGTGGGATTCTTCTACAGCTGGTGTCACCAGTGCTTAGGGTGCAGCAGCCTCAGGCCTGACACCCCAAGGTTCACTTCACAACAGTCCCCCTCAGACCAGGTGCCTTTGCTAATCACATCCTTATGGAGTTACATTTGGGTAGAGAAGACAGAAAATAAACAAAATATATAGTGTATTCAGTAGTGATAAGTGCTAGAGAGAGAGGTATTGCAGAGAAGGCAGTGCGGGGAAGGAGTTGCAATTGAAAGGGAGTGGTGGGAAGACCTCACTGAAAAGGGGATGTCTTTTCAGGAAAGACTTGGAGGCAGTGAGAGAGCAAGCTATGGGGTAATTTGGGAAGAACACATCTAGACCATTTCTAGATGAGGGGACAGCAGTTAAAGGTGCTGAGGTGGAAACGTGGGCAACGTGTTTGAAGAACCTCAGGAGGCCTGTGGGGCCATATGGACTGAGCAAGAAGGAGAGAAAGAAATGGCCAAATGCCGCCGACAGGTCAAATAAGAAGGGACCCAGGAACTGACCATTAGGGATGTCGTTAGTCCCTTCTCCCAGTTCCAGGGTTGGATAATTTTCTCCCTTTCTCCCCATCAACATACTTGCCTTTCTCTTCTTCCCCTTCCAGACATCAGTGGCTTAGGTTTTTAACAAAAGTTATTGAGGAAGCTTCTCTTCAGGTCAGCAATGCAAGCCTCCCAGGAGAAAAGACAGCCTGGTGCGCCCTTTTTGAAATGAGGAGATAGAAAGAGCACTGGAAAACAAAATATAAAGTAATTAATAACTCTGAAAATGATCTGGCTACACAGAAAAGATATTCTTTTCCTTTAGGCATAGTAGCAAGTAGAGAATGTATTAAATGGGATGAAGTGGTTAAGAGAGTCCTTTTGAAGTAGTTGGCTCTAGGGGTTGAATTGCAAGAAGAGCGCATATGTTCTGATAAGGACATATTGCATCAATCACATACAAGTAGAACAGGTGTCAACGCTTGGTTTACACAGTCAGGTTTCCAACTTGATCATAGGCATGCTCGGGCTGGGCAAACTAACAGGTGTTGCCTTATGCGAGTCATTTTTATCACATTAGTTAGACCCAAAGGTTGGCAAACTATGGCTCGCGGGCCAAATCCAGTGAGCCATCTGTCTTTGTAAATAAAGCTTTATTGGCGCACAGCCATGTCATTCATGTACCATCTATGCTGCTTCTGAGCTACAGTGACAGAGTTGAGCATAGAGATGGTTGCAATAGAGACCATTTGGCCTGTAAGTCTGAAAATATTTACTATCTGGTCTTTTGCAGAAAAAGTTTGCTCACACCTGGTTAGACTTGGGAATAGACTATTGGAAACATAACATGGGTGTTCCAGTCCTGCTCCATGGGCTTTCATCTTACTTTACCTGAGGGGGCACATCTTGGATTTCACTTCTTTGCACAGGGGGGAGTCTGTTCTCCCTGTGGCTTTATGCCAGGGCAGCCGTTCCCAAAGTGTGGTCCATGGACCAGAGCAATAACATCACTTGGGAACTTGTCAGAAGTACACATTCTCAAATCCCACAGAAGCTCTAGAGATGGAGCCCAGCAGTTTGTGTTTTAACTGCTCCTCCAATTAACTCTGATACTTGCTGAACTTGAGGGCCACTGTGCTGGTGCAGACACCGATCAGAAGAGCTGAGAACTTGAAATGGGCATTCCTTCACACCCCTTGTTGTGATAATTTGCAATACATCTGGATCAGGCTTCTCAGGGCAGTCCTTAGAGTGCCACTTTCTCCTATAGCACGTTAGGATAGCCCCCTTCTTAGAATGATGGCACTAGCACTTATTACAGTCAAATGATTCGTGGTGGCAGCAGTAGGAAAATAGCCAAGTGGCTGTTTCACACAAACATGACAAAGCAGGATAAGGAGTTTAAACACCCCCCCGTGACTAAGGGCCCGGTGCACCCACTACCTGCCCCTGGGCCATGACTGTCTCCTGATTCCTCTTCATGTTTTGATGTGCTTAAGTGTAGAATGTAATGAGGCATTTATTTATGAGAGAAAAGAGAACCATAATGGATATGTTAGAACATGTGAGGAACTTTAAATCGGTCTTTCCCCCTCCGGGATTTATGCAGGTGCTGCTGTATTGTTCCTGCTATTTTCCTTCGCTTAATGAACTAATCCTTCCCTGGAGCTTCATCTGTCTGTGTTTCAGAGGAATATGTCTAATAATGAACAGCTGTGCTTTGGATGGAGCTGGAAACCTGGTGCCAGGAATCTGGGAAGGGTATCTGTGAGTCTTGGCCTTTTTAATCAGGAGGAGATGCAACAAAGAACAGTGAACAAACTCAGGCCCCTTGCTAAATATCTGAGGACAGCATCTATTTTTAAAATCTGCCAGAAATGAGTTTGAGACCCTAAGACATGAGAGAGATAGTGACCATATGTACTGGTTTGTCCAGTTCCAGTTTATACCTGTCATCCAAAGTAGCAGTTAATGATGACCTGTTCACTTGCAAGTGTCCTGGCCTTTGTATGATTAATCATATGGTCACCCTAGTGAGAGACAACCTGGTAGAGTGCAGAGTGTGGACTCTGCATTTCCCAATAGGTCTCTCTTTGAAACCTAGTTCAGACATGCAACTTACTCGCTATGCCTCAGTTTATTTAACAGTAAAATGGGGATAATGATATCTCTATCACAGGGTTATTGAGCAGATTGAGTAAGCATGTGCAACCTGCCTGGCTGAGTGCCCAGTGCCTAGTAAGTGCTCAGGGCTGCTTCCCCTAAGGGAGAGAGAAACTGCCGTTAGCCAATTGGCCAGTGGACTTCACTACATACAGTCATTCACTGCAACCCTGAAATTCATAAACAACCTTGCTTTGGCTCCATTTGTAATTATCTTTTTTACATAATGAAATTGTCATTTCTTTAGGAGCTATGGCATCAAGAAAATACTTATCTTTTAGAGAAAGCCATATTTGCACCTAAAAAATAAATTCCTGTTCACAAACTTGAATAGGAGGCTCAAGTTTGTTAGATGCTGCTGCAAAATGGAGCCAGAAACAGAAATGACAGTATTGCAATTCATGGTTGTCGAAGCTTGAGGAAGCCCAAAAAGTTGTACTTCACTCTTGGATGGGGCACGTTTCAAATGACTGAGAGTGGACACAGGAGCCAGGCAGATAAAGATCAAAATATCTTAAGGATGAAGTTATTAGAGATGATGTGTTAGCATGAGGGCCAAATGGGTTCACCTGCTCACCTCCAACTCCAAAGGGTCAACCAGAGGAAAAGTTTGGGTCTACAACAGATACTTTTACTAATGTCCCAACTGGCACGAGAACATGGGGAAAGAAAGAAGCTAAATCCTCCTCAGTGGAGAATTTTAGTAGATTAGTTACATCCAATTGAGAAACATAGGTATTATTCACACTGATCAGGTTACTCAGTTCTACTCGTGGAGAGTAGGGGAACCGTAAGAGACTAGATGTGTCACACTAATGGAACTCCCTCCACATGGAAACTTGCAACCAGAGGAAAGAAGATTCCCCATGACATCGTCGCCTATATTTCTCACTAAGGATTTAGTCACAGTAAAGACTCGATCAGATTGGATTTGTGTTATCTTTTGGAAAAGATGCCCAGATAATCAAATAAAAATGTATCACTTTTTCCAACGGTTGCTCAGAAATTGTACTGAATACCATTACTAGATCCCAAATCATCAGTACCCTTCCTTTGTCTCATATATGATAATGGCAGTCAGCTATTTTTAAAACTTTGGTGATGAATGAAGGTCACTCCTAGCCTACGACAGCATCTTAGCTGCTAAAACATATCAATCACCTCAGAGGAAACAGAATTTACGTTTCCGTTTCAGTCATGCATGTAGTTCCCTATTCATTTCAACTAGAGGAAGTAATCGTTTTCATGGACCCCCTTCCTGCAAGAGAAGAAGGTAAACCTTTGCTTACATATTTCTCCCCAATGGCCAGCACAGGGGACTCCAGCTGTGTCCAATTCCGAGAAACAGCAAGGCTTCAATTTAAAAGTACAAGACAGCTGAACTGAAATGGCCTCTTCGAGTCCCTAAAAATTTGGACTTTTCCAGATTTAATCGAGATGGACAAGTGAAATGTGAGCATCCACCCAGGTCACTCAGCATGTTCTTCTCTAGGTCCCTGACCACAGGTGAGGCCCAGTAATGAAGACCTGTGAAAGGACACTATGGGGCCACTTAAATGGCTGTCATCTCCACTTTCAGTAGCTACATCAATAGTATTGAGATATGACACTCAGTCCCTTTATAAGCACCAATTTATTCCTATCCCTTCAGCTGTGTTAGTACCAAGGTATAGACCCTGGGCATTGCAGATTTTAATTTTATTTCACAAGTATTTATTTGAACTACCTTCTAAGTGAAGCTCTATGAAAACCAGAATATTGACTAAGAGGGGTGGGGGTCTCTGTCCCAAGGGGTTTATAATTTAGTGGATGAAACTTTCTTTAAAACAAGGCAGAATAAAATAACTGCCAAAAGATGTAAACAACCACAACAACAGTGGGACTACACAAGAATGAATAACTAATACTGCCTGAGAGAGTGAGGAAGGGCCTCAGGAATTAGTAACCTCTGAACTGGACTTGGAAGATTGAGTTGGCATTCTGAGGGCCCACAGTAAATAGCAGCTCTCTTCCTTATCCAAGTTCTGAACAATCTGAGAAATAAAAGAGGTACTTGATGGAATTCAAAATACCATTTTTAGTTGGGGGACAAGCTAGCACACATGGTTTTAAGTCTTAGGGTTAGTGACTCCCCTGAATTAGGTAGATTCTCACAGTCCTTTACCTCCCACCCCCAGCCCACCACACACCTTCTGGGGCAGAGCCCCTGGAGGAGCCAGTGATCTCAGACTTCCTACAGGCAGGCAGATGCCAAAAGGGAGAGAAGTAAGCAAGCCTACTTATTCTCACATTTACCAAAGAGCCAAGTGAGTAAATGAGCATAGAAAGCCCAAGGATGTGCTTAGGGAAAATCTTTCCCCATGAAATCAGGAGTAGGAGAGAGACTCCTCTCTAAACATTAGTATGGCTACTGGGAAGTTAAATAATCCTGGATGGAGGATCGTGAAAATAATCTGATGAGACCAGAATCAGAGTAAATGAAGAGTTCTGGAGGGAGATAAGGCTGCAAATGAAGGTTGGGTTCAGAATATGGGAGTCCTGTCCGTCACATTAAAGGATTTGGGCTTTTATCTATAAGCAATAGGAGCCCACTAATGATTGTTATTATGGAGAAGACTGTGTTTATGGATAATGATCAGCAGTGATGCAATAATTGTTGTGAAAAATTAGTTAAGAAGCAATCTCAGGCATCCACAGGAAAACCAATGGACATAGACACTGGGTATTTGGCATAATTCCTGATTTCAAAAAAAATTAAATCAGATCTGAGTGCCCTAGATCTCAGGTCAACTGATTGAGAGAAAGTTGCTTATGTTATAAAAACGTTTAGAATTTCTGTGGAAATACCTATAATGTCATTTAACCTATGAAAAAATCAGGATATACTTGATGGTAATTTAGTATCCTGCCTTCCTTGCTGTACCCCAAATTTTAGTGCTAAAGTACTACGCATAGAGCACTGGATATACTGGGAATATAAAGATAAACCTACCAGAGAAAAGACATGTCCAAACATGTAATTAATGAGATGAAACTTCAAGACCTATGTAAGGTACATACTTATTGGCACGTGCTTTTTTAAAAAAAGCAAATGCTATAAAAATATATAAATGAGAATGGCTAAGTCTGCCTAGCAGTGGGAGGTGGTCACAGGGAGGAACCTGAGGCAGGCTTGTCTTTGAATCTGGGAATTGAAGGATGAGTATCAGTTCGTCACAGAAAGTAAATAAAAAAGAACATTCCTCAAAGAGAGAACAGAACCTTTTGCGTTGGGGGCTGAGAAAAGAAGTTGCAGCCTCCCTTAACTGATGCAAAGAGATTTTTCAAAATAATTTTGGAAAGGTAAATTAATACAAACACCACTAGCAACATTTCCCTCTTTCTTGCTGTCTGCCTCTCTTACCCAGCTCTGCTCTGCACAGTAGGCTAGGTCTTTGACTGTTTTTTCCATCCATAATTCCCTTGGCTGCTCTGTTGCTTACTAATTCCTGTCAAGAAGCCAAAGGAACTTGTACAGGCTATGGACCTAGATCCTGGCACAATTATGGGGGAGTGTGGGCAAAGTATTAAAAAGTAAAATGAATTAGAAACACTCTGATTACTTTACACTTGAGAAGGCAAGGAATGCCTTTTGATGTGGGTTTTGAACAGAGCAGACACTAAGAGGACTATAGCTTTGTTTGGGTGAATTTTCTTGTAGACTTAGATCAATTACATTAAAACATCAAGCCTGCAAACAATGACCCCAAAGAAAATAATGCTGGCTTTCTTTTTATGAAACTAATACTTGCCTTAAAACCCATGGGATTGGCTGTTGGCTTTCTATTGAAATGATTCGTGTGGAATGCTATTTGGATGTCCTGGTTATACATGGACATGAATAGCAGAATATTTCAATCAGTGTCTCTAGCCACAAGGGAATAATTGTTTCCCATTGACTGAGTCAAAAGCTAAGTTAGTTTATTAGCATATAATGTACTTGGAGGTGGTTTGAGGTTTATTGGTTTTGTTATTTGGCATTTGTATGTTTGTCCAACCCACAGAACTCAAAAAGCGTAACAAGCTGATTGAAGCACGGAGGTGAGGCCCCTGTAGAAGGCATCTGGGGAGCGATACAAAAAATCACCTACCCACAAACAGAAAGTTTTAGCCTTTTAGAGACAGGAGAAAGGAATTGGGCCTCCTAAGCATATTTTTGGTCTGTGTGAGAAAGACTATTTAAACTTTGGAAGAGCATGTTTCAAATTATTTCTTTTTCAGAGCATCCTTTTGATTTAAACACATAAAATACATTTATTTTGCTTTCATCTTCATGGGACAGGTATACATTTAAAGTAGAAACATTATATAAGTGTAATAAATGTAAAGAAGAATATATTCGCATTTGTTTAACCATATTGTTTTTATTAAGTGCCAGAATCTGTTCTAATTGCTCTTTATAAATAATAACTTCTTTATTACTCAGAACAACCCTGTGGACTATGTACCAACTCTGTTTGTTAGATACATTTTGGGCATATCAAACTATAGCAAGATGTATTTCTGCACTACTAGGATGTGCATGGTTCCAAATAATACATTATTAATTTTGTGAAGTCTAGTCGTGCTGTCAAAGTTTACAGTAGCAGGAGGTAAAATAGCCCAGTGGCCCACGCTGAGAGGGAAAGTGGGACTCACCAGGAAGCCAGCAGACAAACGAAGGTTGGGGTTAATCACGGACTGAGAATCAGAATCTGAGAACAAGGACAAGACAGATCCAGCCCGGTTCCAGACACGTAGCCCACGATCTCAATCAAAGGGGGTGAGTGAGAGCGGTCAGAGCTTTCAGAGTGTAGGGTAGAAATGGGAGTGGTGTTGTGTGAAAAAGTGCTTGCAGGAAAGCCCACTGAAACCATGGCAAACCCCCAGTATGGGGCCCACAGTGCCAGAGAGAGAATGTCCCAGTCTCGTTTGCAAGTAGAAGATGTGCTGCTCTCCAGGAACTAAGGACAACCAAAAAGGAGTGATTGCTCTCTCCTCCCTTGGGTACAGAGCTCTCCAAAGAGGGGATCAAAACCCCTCCTGCTGTTTATAGGGTAAAGTTCACGGCTAACTCCACCCTTGAAGTGAGAGAAGCAGAGCAGCTTTCCATGACCAACCAGGCTTCCAACCTGACCATCAATGTATGCTTCAAAATGAAGGCCCATCCATCTCTCCCAGTCACTCACCTCGGGCCCAGGGTCTCCGCTCCAATTCCAGGAGGCAAATCTGACCCACACTGCAGGTCTGGAATTAAATCAGCATTGAAGTAAACCAAGTAAGACTGCCCTTCTCTGCTTCGGACATTCAGTTATCTGACAGGGGAGTGTGGGTAGGGGAAACATGGATGGGTGTTCCCAGTCCACATGCCACAGTGGCCTCCTTGTCTGGTTTATGATATTCCCCATTCAATCCATTTCCCCAGTTCTGTCCCTTGGCCTCTGATTTCCAGACAGAAAAGTAAAACAAGAAGACAATGCCCCAAATGAAAGCTTGCTGGTGGGAGCTAGTACAGGATTTCTATGGAAATGCCTGCAGCAGTGATAATTCACAAAATAGATTACTTCAACAACATTCAAAACAAACAGAAAAAAATGGGGTTTGCCACATTAATTCAGTGAATTTCATATTCTTAGTTCCCAGGATAAGAAATACTATACACGATTATTTTTAATCGGTTATCACTGTCTCAGAGAGACATCCCCATTAATCCAAACTCTGTGTTTTCCGTGTCTTAACAACCTCATATCTCCAGGCAGATGTTGAGGTTTTTGTTGCCAAGATAAAATACACATGCTTGCTTATCCTGAAATATTTGTATTAGCTTTCCATACTGGAAGGTTGTATTTGAAGGGGTTCCATTAGTTAAATACCAATAAGGGGGTTGCCATAGAAATTGGTGATGACAAGACAAGACATTTTGAGGATATCAAACTATATCAAAATGTATTTCTGTACTATTAGGATGTGCATGGTTCCAAATAATACTTTACTTGGAAATGGGTTATTAATTTTGTGAAGTCCTAAAGTGGGTTGAAATTTTATGCCTTGTGAAATCCCAACCTCAGGGAAAGACCCCAGTCATCTTTCAAGGCATGCCTTCCCCACTAGAGAACCGTAAGTATCTAAATGTATAGCATCTTGTGTTTTCACGTTGCTTAATACTGTGTGCATTACTTTATATTTCCAAACACTTTCCTAAGCATCAATTTAGGTGCAGAATTATCATGGCAAAAAAGTGTAGTAATAATGACAAACACGATTGCCTTGCACTGGGTTTGGCACTCACTAATTGAGGACATCATCAGGATTTGCTAAAAGATATTTTGGTTTATTACCCATTTCCAAGTAAAGTCAGACACATTCCAGTTATGGTCCTGTTATCTTAAATAGATATTGTACCCTACCTCCAAAACATGAAGGCAATATCTCAAACATCTGTTTCCATAGAAGACTGAAGAGATATTCTAGTGAAAATTAGATGCATTTTTTTTTCTTGTCATGCCTAAATATTTTCTTGGACTCACTCTGCTCCTTAGAAGCTCAAAGATTTCTAATAATGTTTTCTTTTGCAAAATATAGTATATTAAACTACTCTCTTCCTGAACAATAATATGCTACAGTGGTGCCTGAGTATTCATGCAATGGGAATATTCCTAATCGTAAGAAGCACCTTAAACTGAATAAACAAGAATAGTTTTTAATGTTGTCAGTTAAACACAACTAATTACCAGCTTTATGTAGTTTTTATAATTCCATCCCACAATTCAGACCACAGAAGAGAGACACTAAAATTAAGGACATCAAGAATCTAAATCTGAAACTATTTGTGAAAAGCTGTGGTATTGCGCAAACGTGGGCCATTGCTTTTCAAGTAGGCAGTAAATGAGCGCTCATTAAAATGAGACAAATAGCTTGTCTCTTTGTCTACTCTTCCCATCAGGACAGTATTTGCTAATGTCCCCCAAGTCTGTATTTGAAAAATGCATGATCTTAGGTAGTTGCTGAGTTTTTAATGGCCCTGTTATGTAATCCAAATACAAGAGATGTGACCTGTTGGTTGAATCAGCCATTGATTCAAAGACCAGGCCATTCAAGTGAGAAGTTGGATGAAGGATGCATGTTCAATGCTTTTGAATTTTATGCAAAACTTACTATGCTAATTTTAAATTCTGCAACATAAAATATTGCTAAAGTTTCACTATATGCATAATTTCAAAGCATATGAATTCTCCATACAAACTTCTAAATCAAGAATCACTTAATTCTAGAGCTGGCAAGACCAGTGAGTTAACTGTGTTTGAGTTATTGCTACATGGCTTTAGCTGTTAGATAGAAATGCCCACCCACCACTGGCAGACTCAGTCTTGAATTGCTCAAGATCTTCAGGAAGTCACCGCTCACATAAAATATGCTACATTCTATCTCTGTGTAAATCTGAACCATTTCCCAACAGAAAATCAATTACTCCTTAGGCTCATAGGCATTTTAGATCACATATGGTGATGTTGACGTAAACCCAAAGTGTTAATTTAGTTTGATCAGAATTCTCAGTTAAATAAGCATTTTACTACAACACACCAAATGTTTTCACAAGTGCCTGAACTTACCATAGATTACGGTCTCATGTCAGCAGAAAGAGAGAGAGAAATAGAGAGAAAGGCCATATGGAATTTTAAGACATTCTTCCTCACAACACCCAATCTTTACGACAGTTTTGACACATTTTGCTTATTGGGAGCCCAGGTTGAATTGCATAGCAGTCATAACAAAATGTGACCAAAGTCTGCAAAACACGATTGGGGTTTAATTTATTATTTGGTCAATCTGGTCAACCTGGGATCTTGTAGAATATAGCTATTAAACCCATGGCTCATACTCACAGTCTTATAGGCTACAATGCTTTCAGTTCCAAAATTGCAAAAGTTGAAGTGTGGAGAGAATCTTACCTCTTCCAAGTTAAACAAATCTACATTGCTCTAAAATTAAATTTCTGAGAACTACTGCAAGTCTTTGGTTATAATGAAAAATTATTGCAACCAACTAAAGAACTAACCTACTTTTCCTCAAAACTAAAAGAACAAGTGTTCACAAAAATTTCCCTGAGAGATCTAGATAAAATAAAACTTTTTTCCCTAAATAATAGAGATTATATTTTTTAAAGCTGTAAGTCTATACAACTATTTTTGCGAATGGTCAGTGAGTTGAGCTGATTAAAGTACCGTATTTGCCGGCGTATAAGACGATTTTTTGGCCCTGAAAAATATGCCTCCAAGTGGGGGGTCGTCTTATACGCCGGGGTACACTTCAGATAGACTGCCCATAGTGCTTGCCCCGTGCCATAGTGGCCTCCTGATGCCCGCCCACTTCATTCCACATACCGTTCAGGCATCAGCAGCGCTGCTGGGTGTATGCTCGGCTGTTATGCGATTTTGCTGTTATGCGATTTTACCACACTCGCAAAATCGCACACAGCCGACCATACACCCAGTATGATAGCGCAAAATCACGAATCGCGATACCATACTGGGTGTATGGTTGGCTGTGTGCGATTTTGCGAGTGTGGTAAATTCGGGTTACCGTATATTTCTTTACATATGCATTGAATTTTAAAGAAGGC